>NC_058131.1:550695450-550706303 GCF_016433145.1 Gracilinanus agilis | reverse complement strand
GCTTCCTTTCTGATAAAGGACTACACAGTTTTTATGTGAGAGAACCTTTTGAAAGTTAGCGAAAGCTATGAGCACTAGGGGCTCATGCTTTGTTTTTGGAATGTGGAAGGAGGTGGGGGTATAGGGATGGAGAGAGAAAGAGAGACAGAGACAGAGTGACAGAGAGACAGAGAGGTAGAGAAGGTTGGAAAAAATGATTTATTAAGCACATAACTATTTTCTGAGCATTTGGAATATAAATAGAAAAGTAAGACAGTCCCTTGTCTCAAGGAACTCACCTTCTAGTGGCAGAACAATGCACATGGAGTGTTTCAGCAGGAAATCAGATGAAAAAGTTCCCATGGCCTTTAGGGAGCAATGGCAAATCAGACGGTGGATTTTCTTCTTTAATGTCATTTCCACTAACAAAAATCACATCAATTTCTGATGCCGAGCCATTTTAACTATGACAAAGACTATGGTAGCAAGCTCTTTTCTTGATCTTGAATAGAGATGGCTGAAATATCTGCAGGAGCAGTTGCCAAGCTTTATTTCCACAGGGATTGCTTCCAAGGATGATAGCTGAGGGACAGAAGCATTGCTATACTCGAGGATCTTAGGTGCAGGGTCTTGTTCTCTTCTCATCAGTGTCTGAGGGGAAATGATGTTGCAGGTGGTGGTAATGATGGTTTGACTTGTCTGCCACATGTTGCCTTTGATCCCTATCTCAGGGTTCCTGGCTGTTTCAGCTATGCTGGCTTGTGAATGGCAGTTAGTTGGTGGTTGGTGGGCTGGCCCTTTCTCCAGGATGATGGCTGTGAAGAGATGATGCTGGACTGGAAGCAGAATAGATAGAAGAGACTTTGAGGTAGACTGAGAGAAAGAGACAGAGATGGAGACTGAGAGGATTAAAATGAGGTTGGTAAGAAAATATAAAATGTTCCAATGACAAAAAACAATGCTAGCCTCGAAACTTGGTACAATATTACTTAAGCCAAAAAGAGTATTACGTAAAATAAATGATGTTCTGGGAACTGTTAGACTCACTAAATACTAAATCCATGATGCAGAAATAACCAGGTTGGAGCAAATGAGCTTTTGAACACAGTAATGTTTGGGTACATTGGGAGGGATTAATGAGAGAGATTTCTTCCTTCCTTTGAAACTACTTCCTGTTAGGTATTGTGTAAAGGGCTGGAGATACAAAGAGTCAAAAGATAGTGCTTGCCCTTAGGGAGCTTTCAATCTAATGGAGGAGACAACATGTAAACAAAAATATACAAACCAAACCATAAACAAGATAAATCTGTTGTTAAGGCATTTCACTTGTGTCTATGATACTGGAATGGTTGGTCATTTTCTTCTCTAGCTCATTTTGCAGATGAGGAAACTGAGGTAAAAAAATTAAATGATTTGACCAGGGTCACACAGATAGTTAAATGTTGGAGACCAGAGAAGAACTTAGATTTTCCTGACTCCTGATCCATCACTCTATTCATTGTATCACCTAGGTGCCCTTTATACAGGTTAAATAGGTGACATTTAACAGAGGGAATGGCACTGAAGTTTAGAAGAGATAAGGAAGTCTTTCTAGAGAAAGCAGAATTTTTGGGGAGATTTTAAGGAAGCCATGGAGGTCATTAGTCAGCACAGAGGAGGGAAGACAGCCTAAGTGTGAGAGACAACCAAAGAAAATTCCCAAAGTTGAGATGGAATGTCTTGTTTATGGAATAGCCTGGAAGAGTACAAGTCAGGGAGAAGAGTGTGAGAAAACTGGAGAGGAAGGAGGCTTTGAATGCCAAACAGAATTTTGTATTTGATCCTGGAGGTGACAGGGAGGCATCAGAGTTTATCAAGTAGGGGATGGGGAAGTGGTGACTTGATTGGACTTGTGTTTTAGGAAAATTGCTTTAGTGGCTGAATGGAGAATGGATTGGAATCAGAGGAGAGACTTGAGGTAGGTAGACCCACTAGCAGGTTGCTGCAATCATCCAGGCATGAGGTGATGAGGTTCTCCACTAGGTAGCTGTGTCCAAGGAAAGAAGGGAGTGTATTAGAGAGATTTTATGTTTGAAACAAAGGGAAAAACATTAATAGCTGAAGGCATCAGGAAAAGGATATTGCAGAAGGTAGCTCTTGAGCTGGGTTTGAAGAAAATACAGGATTGCAAGTAGAAGTAAGGAAGTAGTATATTTTAGGGATGAGTGACATATGCAAGGAAATACATAGAGATTGGAGATGGGATTGCATGGGAAGAATGGCAAGATCATTTTGGCTGGACCACAGAATGTGTGAAGAAGAATGATGCATAATCAGCCTGGAGCCAAGTTGTGAAGAAGTTTTACTGGTAAACAGAAGAGAGTATATTTTGATCCTAGAAGTAATAGGGAGACACTGGAGTTTATTGAGCAGGGATGTGAGTGACATGGTTAAACCTTTGCTTTAAGAATATCTTTCTGACAGGTAGGTGGGAGATAGATTGGAGAGGTTGATGCTATTACCTTTTCTACTCTGTTCTTCCCCCTATCTCACACACTCCTTTAATACAAATGAAGGAACTAAGACTTAGACCTTTAAGTGACTTAATCAGAGTAACCCAGTTAATAGATGTTTAGGGCAGTGATGGGCAAACTATGGCCTGCTGGCCAAATGCAGTCCCCTGAAATGTTCTATCTGGCCCCTCCACATTATTCTTAATCTGATGAATACAATACAATGAACTTCCAAAGAGTTGCCTTAGAAACAGACTGACAGATGAGCATTTCCTTTCCTTTGGCCCCCTCTTTAAAAAGTTTGCCCATCACCGGACTTTGGGCATGATTCAAACCAGGTCTTTCCAAATTTAGGTCCAGGTTTCTAGCTACTTTATAAGTTTGTCTTTCAATGAAATGGATTTTGAATGCATAGTAGGTCCCATTTCATCATTTCTTTTTCAGTGACTTTAGTCATAGCAATTTAGTCATAGGCACATGTGGCTCATAGGTTGTATTTCCAAATATAAAATATGACACAAATTGCTAAGCAATTTATCCTCTTTTTTTAAAGGGTTGGAATCATTAATTTTAATGCTAACCTTTGATATAGCATATAGACTTTATCTTCATTATAATGACACACAGTCTCCCGCCTCCTCCAGCCCCCAAGTCCCTTCAAACATATATCCATTTATATTTTCAATTTGCTTCACCCTATTTTTCAACAACTCAGGTCAAGACCTAATTTCTGAAGCAATCTTCACTGTGTTTTATTGTTCACCAGTGACTTGTGTATGATTAAGGAATCCATCAGGAATTTTTTTTTCATTCTTTCTACAGCATCTCCTTTGCCAATAACTCTTTCTCCATAGTTTTCCATTCAGCATCTTGAATAAAATTTCATGACAAGAAATGGGTGTTATACTTTAGAAAATGGCAGTTCCATTTCAACAGCCTACATAATTTCTTAGAATTTGTGCTTTCTTACTCTGAACCTCAATCATCTAAATGTAAAGCGTCATTCAAACACTTGCAGTCCATCTACCTGAGATGTAATAAGGCTTTGCAGTTTCCTTTCAGTCATAACAATAGTGCCCAAACATCCACTCCCCCCCAAATATTTGATCTAGCTAATTCATTGGAAAAAAATCAAACCAAAGATTTGCCACTTGAACTATTAAATTACCCAACAGTATGCTTTCAGCAGCCTTATTTTATGGACCAGTATGAATGCAATAAAAAAGAAACAATCAAACTTGAAAAAGTAACAGGTAATCAGGCAAAACGCATTTAGGACTAGGGTAAAGCAAAACAATAATCACAAATAATACAAGTCAAAATTCCTTAAAATCATCAATTCACTCATCCCTTAAATACACAATAGGAAAAAAATGGGTATGCAAAGGGACAAGGAATGGATGCAGGAAATTTAAATCCTTGTTAACGTTGTCATTGTTTAGTCATTTCAGTCATGTCTGACTTTTTTTTATCTCATTTGGAGTTTTCTTGGCAAAGAGACAATTAGTTTGCCATTTCCTTCTCTAGCCCATTTTATAGAGGAGGAAACTGAGGCAAACAGGATTAAGTAAGTTGCCCAGTGTCAGACAAGTAGTATGTGTCCAAGACCAGTTTTGAACTCAGGAAGATCAATCTTCTTGACTCTAGGCCTGGCAGAGCTCATTAAATTATCCATATTAATGACACTGTAGTGGGCCATGGAGAGAATGCCATTGTTCAGTCCTGTCTGACTTTTTGTGACCCCATTGGGGTTTTCTTGGCAAAGATATTTAAGTGACTCGCCATTTCCTTTTCCAGCTCATTTTACAGATGAGGAAACTGAGTCAAACAGTATTAAGTGAGTTGCCCAATATCGCATACCTTGCAAGTTTCTGAGGCTGGATTCGAACATAGATTTTCCTCACTTCAGGCCTCATACTCTATTTACTGTGTTACCTAAAAGCCTTTGTAGAAAGAATATGTTGATGTGTCTTGACCTTATAGACTTAAACACAGCAATAAAGTAGACTTGCCAATGACTAGACACAGAATGAAATGATACATAAATATTTTTGTTCTTTTCTTCATTAGATCTCTTTGAAGAATAAGTATAGGACAAAAGTTAAGCACAGTTTAATAACATTTTGGGAATAGTTCCAAATTTCTTTCTAAAACAACCAGACCAATTCATAGTTTCTAAAGACAGTGAATTAATATGTGTTTTTCTGTGCCCCTTTCAATAATGATCATTTTCCCATTTTGGTCAACTTTGCCAATTTGATGGGAATAAGATGTTATTTTAGTCTAATTAGTCTAATTAAGATGTCATTTCAGATTTCTTTTTAATTTGCATTTCTCTAATTATTAGTGATTTGGAGAATTTTTTTTCAAATACCAACTGATGGCTTGGACTTTATCTTTTGAAAATTGACTATTCGCCAATTAGGAAAAGATTTTTATTCATATAAATTTGAACCAATTCCTTATATATCTTGGGAATGAAACTTTGGTCAAAGAACTTGCTGTGAAGATTTCCCCTAATTTAGGGTTTCTCTTCTAATGGTAGCTGCATTGGTTTTGTTTGTGCAAAAAAAAAAATTTCATGAAAAAATATTCATTGTATCTTCCAAGATTCTTTTTATTTCTTGTTTGATTACACTCTCTTCCTCTATTCATAAATCTAAAGCATAATTTCTTCTTTGTTCCTCTAATTTGTTTACAATGTGACCTTTTATATCTATGCATTTCCATTTGGAGCTTATCTTTGTATATATTGTAAGACATTGGTTACAACTTTGTTAAACCACTTTTCAGTTTTTCTAGCAGTTTTTGTCAAATAGTACTGTTATTACAGTATCTGGTGTCTTTGAGTCTATTGAATACTAGGCTATTATTTTTTTGGCCTTTGTACAATCTATACATATTCTATTCCTCTATATTTTTATTAGTATCAAATTGTTTTGAAGGTTATTGCTTTGTAGGATAATTCAAAACAATTTGATAATTTTTTTTACAGGATAGAGATCTAGCACCACTAAAAATAAATTATCCTTTGAGATTCGTGGCTTTTCCTTATTGTTCTTTTCTGGCTCTATTAAACAATCCTTTGGTAGTATGGCATACCACCAAATTAGTAATTTCACTTAAGCAGTGTTTAAATTATTAAGATATTGGCCCTCCCTAAAATGAACAATTACTGTCTCTATTACTGTGAAGAATGTTTTGTAGCTATAATCTTATGTAGAATAACAAATATTTTATAAATTCCATTTTAAATGTTAAATTAAATTTTAATTTTAAATTAAAAATTTTTTTAAATTAAAAGTAAATTTAAATTTTAAATTAAAATTTTCTCTCTCTCTTCAGGATGGGTTTTGTTGGTTATATACATACATATATATCCACAAATGTATACAAGGTATACCGTGGAGATATTTTGGATTTGGTTTCAGAGTACCATAAATAAAGCAAATATTACTATATCATAATAAATCAAGTCACATGAATTTTTTGGATTCCCAGTGCATATAAAAGCTATGCTTACACACACTATAGTCTATTGAGTACACAATAGTATACCTAAAACAAAACAATGAATATATCTTTATTGCTAACCTCCCCCCCTCCCTCACACCATCTGTACCTTTAGTGAGTTGCAATCATTTTTCTGGTGGAAACTCTTTTTTTTTTCTTCTTTTCCTTTTTTTTTTAAAAGCCTTAACTTCTGTGTATTGGCTTCTTGGTGGAAGAATGGTAAGGGTGGGCAATGGGGGTCAAGTGACTTGCCCAGGGTCACACAGCTGGGAAGTGTCTGAGGTCGGATTTGAACCTAGGACCTCCTGTCTCTAGGCCTGACTCTCAATCCACTGAGCTACCCAGTTGCCCAGAAACTCTTGGTTGGACATTGATGACTGCTTATGGATCAGGGTGGTGGTTGCTGAAGGTTGGAGTGGCTATGGCAATTCCTTAAAATAAGACAAAATAATGAAGTTTGCTCTTTCTTTTATTTCGTTTCCTTCTACCCTCTCTCCCTGCCTCCTTTTTTCTTCCTTCCATCCTTTCCTTCNGTGGTGGTTGCTGAAGGTTGGAGTGGCTATGGCAATTCCTTAAAATAAGACAAAATAATGAAGTTTGCTCTTTCTTTTATTTCGTTTCCTTCTACCCTCTCTCCCTGCCTCCTTTTTTCTTCCTTCCATCCTTTCCTTCCTTCCTTCCTTTCTTCCTTCCTTCCTTCCTTCCTTCCTTCCTTCCTGCCTTCCTGCCTTCCTGCCTTCCTGCCTTCCTGCCTTCCTGCCTTCCTTCCTGCCTTCCTTCCTTCCTTCCTTCCTTCTTTCCTTCTAGATTTTCCCATTAAAAAGCACTTGAGCTATAACATTTCATAGTTTTTGGTATCAATCTCTGTTTATTCACATTTTCAGGTTCATTTCCTAATATGAAACATTTTGCATGGTCAATCTCATTTTTTTCTCATTGTAGGATAAAGAAGAGACTTTGTTTCCTCCTGATTTAGATTTCCTGAACTCCTACCATTTGGTTCCATCTCCCTTTTGTGTCTTCTGTTCAAAGCACTTGTACTTTTTTTTTTCTTTTACCTCCCCATTATCTTCTGAAGTCAGAGTACTTTGTTATCCTGATCCTCATTGAAGTTTGGGAATCTTATTCTGTGGATTTCTAGCTTCTTATCCCTCAATCCTTTATCAGAAAGCTGTGAGCTTACAAATTCTAGCCACTTTCCTACCAAAGAACTATAAGATTTCTTACACATTTACTCTACCCTAGACACAGATTATTGTAGATTTCAAGTGGCCCTGAACAGGAAAAGAACTGCTAGCTTCTAGCTCATTTACCTATGCTTTTCCTGGTGTCTTTGGTAGTAACCCCTTTCTATTTCCCTCAGTCTTCTGTGCATGTGTGTGAGTGTGGGGGGGGGGCAGTCCTGGTCTAGGTGAAAGAATTTTCTGTTGTTTCTCTTTGAATTTTATGATAATTATTATATGTAATGCCTTTCAAAGTATTTCCTGAAGTATATATGAAAGAGCTAGTTCTTCTTACCCATCACACCACCATCTTAACTGGGAAATTTCCCTAAGAATCTTTTCAGATTCATTACAAATTTTATCCCAACTCAGCCTCCAACATACAGACACTATCTCTTGGCCAAACCAGTCTTCTTGCCATTGCGCTTACACAACATTCCATCTTCACCCACCATGACTTTTGCACAATCTGTCCCTGTTCTCCGAATGCTCTACTTCCTTATCTCTGTCTCTTGAAATCCCTAGCTTCCTTGGAAGTTCAATTTAAGTACTACTTTCTATAAGAGGCTTTTCATGATTCAACCAGTGGTTAGTGCCATACCCCTTAATCTTTCCCTTGTATTTATTTAACATATATTTTATATTTTTATATATATTATTTCCTCTAGGAGAATAGAAATTTCTTAAGAACAGGGACTGTTTTCATTTCTGTCTATGTATTCCCAGCACTTATTTCAGTGCCTAGTGTATTATAGGAGTTTAATAAGTACTGCTAGAATTGAATTGATTGGAATTGAAATTCAGATGGAGTAAAAGGAAAATAACGAACCATATTTTAGATATGTTACCAAGGAACATCTTTTGAAAATTATTTCAAAGAAGAAAAAAGTATAGAGGAAAGAGAGGGTTATTGAAAGGCCAAAACAATATCCGAAAGTATTGACATTTCCCATACAATCATTCAATAAAAAATATCTCAGTAAGCAAAAAAAGAAAAAGAAAAAAATTCTTGGCAAAAAAATACAGCTGAAATAGATAATTTAGAAAAGGAAGCAGTATAGCCGCATTCTACATAACTGTTAACACTTGTTTGTCTCAAAGGAACAAAATACTGAGAAGTTACAGCTTAAAGCAAATAAAAAATAAAAAGACTATTGGTCCATAGCCAATATTTTTTGAATTAGACTTTTTTAGTGCTTTTATTTTAATCAGATGAAATTAATTTATTTCCTCTTCTTTTATTACTTTACTTTTTCTCTTCTCTTCTTTCCTTTCCTTTTCTTTTAAATTTCTATTCTTTTATTTCTCCTTTTAAATTTTGCAAAAGTTAGAACTTGCTTTTTAAGAGATAATTTGTATTTCATTGTATTATGAAAGTCAATCAAAAATAATAATAATTATTATTTTAAAAACTCTTACTTTCCATCTTAGAATCAATATTGTGTATTGGTTTCAAGGCAGAAGAGTGGTAAGGGCTAGGCAATGAGAGGTCAAGTGATTTGCCCAGGGTCACATAGGCTAAGAAGTATCTGAGGTCAGATTTGAACCCAGGACTTCCCATCTCTGGGCCTGGCTTTCAATCCATTGAGCCACCCAGCTGCCCCCAATCATAAATAATTATTGTGCATCTTCCATATGCTGTCTCTGTCCAATATATTGTAAGAAGAAGTAAGACATCAAAAAAATAAAAATAAAAGAAGAGGTTTTTGCCTTTAGGGAGCTTATTTTTTAAGGAATGGATCAAGAAGATATGAATATAGAGCATAAGGACTCATATAGAATAATAGAATGTCAGTGTGGAAAGGGACTCAACTCCAAATCCCTTAGTTTCCTAGAAAAGTATAATAATAAGAGTTAGCACTTATACAGTGCTTTAAGGTTTGTAAAACACTTAACAAACATTATTTCATATTATCTTCACAACAGCCTTGGAATATTCTTATTATCTTCATTTTACATATGAGAAAACTGAGGTAGACAGTTATCAAGTGACTGCTCAAAGGTCACATAGATAGGAAATGTCTAAAGCAAGATTTAAACTCTGGTCTTCAGAACCTAATTCCAATCCAGTGCTGTGCCCAAATACAATTTATTGATGTGTTTTGTCTTTATTGGTATCAGTTTTACTCTGCCCCCAAGGGTAAAGCCCGGGCGACAAAACCATTAAGTCAAAGCAGATGATGCAGTGACACCTTGGTGGTCCCCCATCTCTCTGCTGTGAGGGGAAGGCCATTTCAGAGTCTGTTTACTGGGACCTTCATTTCCAAACTCTTAATTTATTAGGTAAGCAAGCACAAAGTGATAGTTGAGGACCTTGACTTTGATGAGGGGACTGAACAGGCTTTCTGTCCAGCATTCCTCCTCAGCCAAAGGACTGAGCACGAGGAGAACCTCGAAGACTCCCCAGCTTCTCTGTGAGTAGAGAGGCATAGAAATGTTCAGAAGGATGAGTGGCACAGGGGAGCTCTGAGCCCAGAGCTAGGAAGACCTGATTTCTCATCTGGTCTCAGACACTTACTCACTGTGTCTCCCTGGGTAAATGGCTTAACTTCTATTTGCCTTAACTTCTTTTATAAAAATGGGCATAAAAATAGCACCCACCTGCCAGGGTTATTGTGGGGATTAAATGACATTATATTTGTAAAGCACTTAGCCTAGCTTCTGGAACATAGTAGGCACAATATAAATATCAATTGTTGTTATTATTATTATTTTTCATCTCTTTCCTCTCTTTCTCTCTCTGCTAGGTAGTAAGAGGTCTGTGTGTTCTGTCCAGAAAGGCCCTGATGTATTTAGCACAGGCATCAATTAGAATCCATTTAAATTCTCTTTACAGGAATAATTGTATGCCTGATATATTTAGGATTATTGCTAAGGATTCTATTTTCATTACATGGTAGTTATTTTTGATGGGTTGGCATGTTTATTATTGGGCACAGAATTCCCTTGTGTTTTCCAGCCAAGACTTTGAGAAGGAAAGTCTCAGAGAGAAGAGTCCCAGCTTTGCCTCAGTCTCTCCCTTAGATTTCCTCATTCCCTTTGGCCGGAGGAAGATCTCTTGAATTTTGGAGGGCTAAAGGATTTGGATTTCTTTATCGGCATTCGAGGACAAAACTATGATCTACATTAAATATTTGTGGCCTAGTGTCACAGATAGTCTTGGACTGACTTAGGAAGAGCTGAGTTCAAAGCTACCCTAAGACCATTGCTTATGTGATGCTAGGCAAATTCCTTAAGCTCTTTCAACTTCAGAACTACTTAAGTAGTCAGAAAAAACAAAGTCCTTCATCAGGAAATGGACAGGCCCAGTATTCGGCCGCTACACAAGGCAGAGTGCCAAGAACTTTACAGGGCCCACACCCTGGGACTCTGGGAATGGATCCCTGGGAGGATCGCCCTGCTAGGTGACACCTCCAAGGAACAATAGGATTTGGGGAACTGATATACCTTCTGGAGAACAGGACACAGCAAGCATTTGTAGACAAGCTGTAAGCAGGCTGCAAAGAGGATGCCCATTATCACCTCTACTATTCAACATAGTACTAGAAACACTAGCAGTTGCAATTAGAGAAGAAAAAGAAATTGAAGGTATCAAAATAGGCAATGAGGAGACTAAGCTATCACTCTTTGCAGATGATATGATGGT
>NC_058131.1:550565513-550695050 GCF_016433145.1 Gracilinanus agilis | reverse complement strand
AGAATATCAAGGGAAATAATGAAAAAAAATGTGAAGGAAGGGGGCCTAGCAGTACCAGATATTAAACTATACTATAAAGCAGCAGTCATCAAAACAATATGGTACTGGCTAAGAGATAGAAGGGAGGATCAGTGGAATAGACTTGGGGTAAATGACATCAGCAAGACAGTGTATGATAAACTCAAAGAGCCCAACTTTGGGGACATAAATCCACTATTTGACGAAAACTGCTGGGAAATTTGGAAAACAATATGGGCGAGATTAGGTTTAGATCAACATCTCATACCCTACACCAAGATAAATTCAGAATGTGTGAATAACTTGAATATAAGGAGGGAAACTATAAATAAGTTAAGTGAACACAAAATAGTATACCTGTCAGATCTCTGGGAGAGGAAAGATTTTAAAACCAAGAAAGAGTTAGAGAAAATTACAAAATGTAAATTAAATGGTTTTGATTATATTAAACTAAAAATCTTTTATACAAACAAAAACAATGTAGTCAAAATCAGAAGGGAAACAACAAATTGGGAAAAAATCTTTATAACAAAAAACTCTGACAGGGGTCTAATTACTCAAATATACAAGGAGTTAAATCAATTGTATAAAAAATCAAGCCATTCCCCAATTGATAAATGGGCAAGAGACATGAATAGGCAATTTTCAGGTAAAGAAATCAAAAGTATCAATAAGCACATGAGGAAATGTTCTAAATCTCTAATAATTAGAGAAATGCAAATCAAAACAACTCTGAGGTATCACCTCACATCTAGCAGATTGGCTAAAATGAAAGAAGGGGAGAGTAATGAATGTTGGAGGGGATGTGGCAAAATTGAGACATTAATGCATTGCTGGTGGAGTTGTGAACTGATCCAACCATTCTGGCTGGCAATTTGGAACTATGCTCAAAGGCTATAAAAGAATGCCTGTCCTTTGATCCAGCCATACCATTGCTGGGATTGTACCCCAAAGAGATCATAGATAAACAGACTTGTACGAAAATATTTATAGCAGCGCTTTTTGTGGTGGCAAAAAAACTAGAAAAGGAGGGTATGTCCTTCAATTGGGGAATGGCTGAACAAATTGTGGTATATGCTGGTGATGGAATACTATTGTGCTCAAAGGAATAATAAACTGGAGGAATTCCATGTGAACTGGAAAGACCTCCAGGAACTGATGCAGAGCGAAAGGAGCAGAGCCAGAAGAACATTGTACACAGAGACTGATATACTATGGTAAAATTGAATGTAATGGACTTCTGTACCAGCAGCAATGCAATGACCCAGGACAGTTCTGAGGGATTTATGGTAAAGAACGCTACCCACATTCAGAGGAAAAACTGCAGGAGAGGAAACATATAAGAAAAACAAATGCTTGAATGCATGGGTCGGGGTGGACATGATTGGGGATGTAGACTCGAAACTACCACACCAATGCAACTATCAACAATTTGGAAATAGGTCTTGAACAGGACACATGTTAAAACCAGTGGAAATGTGTGTCGGCCATGGGTGGGGGGAATGCGGGGGGTGAAGGGGAAAGTAGGAGCATGAATCATGTAACCATGTTAAAAATGAATATTAATAAATGTTTAAAAAAATAAATAAAGGCACCTGACATTTTACTATGTTTACTAATCCCACCCAAACTAGGGTCCCCAAACACTTTAAGGTCTAGAGTTCCGCCCCAAACAGGGGTGCCTGGTACCTGAGTTCTCCAGGGGCAGGGGCAAACTCAGGGTATCCAGAATTCAAGTTGACTATTGGCAGAGCAACTTAAAGTACATGCCAAGGAATTTAGATTTGATGTGGAGCCAGGATTGAGTTTAGGAGAAAGGAATGGCTCTTCAAATGGCTCTTTAGAAAATTGTTTTTTTTTTGTTTTTGTTTTTGTTTTTTTTAATGTACTAAGGAGAAAATAGGGAGAGAAGGGAGTAGAGGGTAAAGCCTAGCTGGAGGGACTGAGAATAGGGAGAGTTTTGCAGTACAGATGTGAAATAATCATAGATAGACTAATCTGGGGAAAGTGTCTATAATAAATGGAATACCGCATTCTTTTACAAAAAATAAGATTTTATATAGCAATGGGGTGGTTGATTGAATAAATCTCTCAAATTATCCAACTCCCCCTTAAAATAAGTGACAATGGGGGCAGTTAGGTAGCTCAGTGGATTGAGATCCAGGTCTAGAGACAGCAGGTCCTAGGTTAAATCTGGCTTCAGACACTTCCTAGCTGTGTGACCCTGGGCAAGTCACTTAATCCCCATTGCCTAGCCCTGACTGCTCTTTCGCCTTAGAACCAAAACACATTATTGATTCTAAGATGGAAGGTAAGAGTTTTAAAAAAAATGACAAGATGCTTCTCCTTAATACTTTTATTACAGGAGGGAGGAGAAATACAGAGGAAAAACAACTGCTCAAACACATGGGCTGATGGGGATATTATTGGGGATGAAGACACTAAATGATAACTCTAGTCCAACTATCAATAATATGGAATTAGGACTTGATCAATGATACATGTAAAACCCAGTGGAATTGTGCAGCGGCTAAGGGGGGGTTAGAGGGGCTTGGGGGAGAGGGAAAGAACATGAAACAGGTAACTATGGGAAAATACTCAAAATAAAAATAAAAATATTTTAAAAAATAAACATTCATTAAGATAAAAAATACTTTTATCACAAGACAATAATTTCCATTATTTAGAAGTTGTGGACATCTCTAGCATTTCAATTTAATGAAATGAGAAATCTGTTTAGTTTGGTTGAGGAACTTGATCATACCCTACGTAGCTTGTATATAACCAGTTCACTAGTTTGGAATAAGAAATTGCAACATTTGATAACTTGAGGTAGAAATCTTTAGCCAAGACTTTGAGAAAGGAGGAGAAGAGCCCTAACTTAGCCTCAGCCTCTCTTTTAGGCCTCCTTACCTCTCTTGACTGGAGGAGGATTTTGTGAACTTTGGTGGCCTAGAGGATTTGTACTTTTAAAAAATTGAAGTTCTATCAACATGTCCAGGACAGCAGTGACTGAAGATAGTGAACCAAGGACAGATTGGATACAAGGATAAAAGGGCAGATTCAAGGATCAACAAGGAGCCCAGCAAAAATGCCATACTATACCTAAGGGCAGGGGTTGGCAACCTTTTTAGCCGTGAGAGCCATAAACACCACATTTTTTAAAATGTAATTTTGTGAGAGCCATACAGTGCTCACAGTGTGCGCTCCTGTAACAGCGCCTGAAAAAAGATGGACTTTATGGCTCCTGCAGAAAAAGCCATATCTGGCCCTCAAAAGAGCCAGATATGGCTCGAGAGCCATACGTTGCTGACCCCTGCCTAAGGGAATCTCTTGAAGCAAAAGCCTTGTCTAGGCTGTGAGTTATCCCCTTTAACATATATTCTAAGCTTGATTCCACTTTCCCTTGGACTCTTTAAATATTTGTCAAGAGTGTGTCACAGACTGATTTTGGGGGATTTGGAAGATAGATGTTTTGTTGTTTTTTTACTAACCATTCTATAGTAATAAATGTTCATTTCTGAAAATTTAAGTAGATCTGACTAATTGTTATCAATTAATAATCAAGGGATGGGGAAGGAAGCATACAATTTTCATTTCTGAATGTATTTCCTCTCCTTTACCCACCCAGTATATCATTTCTTAGGAATTAAAAAAAAAAAAAAGAAAAATGGAGGCTCACCATTTATGCAATGTTCTAGATCCATGCCCACATCTCTGCAAAGAAAGGAGTAAATGATATTTGCTCATGTCTTATTGAGGGTCAAGACTGGTCATTAAATACAACATTCTTGGCTGATTTTCTTTTTCATTAGAGAAACTGGATCTTTAAAAAAGTTTATGTACTCAGTGAATTGTAGAGGCATAGTTTCTTAGCATTTTGGAGTGGGATTTGTGTGTGTGTGTGTGTGTGTGTGTGTGTGCGTGCATGCCTCTGTACATATGCTATGACCCTCTACTCTCTTGCTATCATAGAAAAACAACACTTTAGAAGCAGAAAGGACATACGAGAAGAATTGCAAAAAAAAGTTAAGAAAGGAAAAATATCTGATGATATTACTGATCTATGGGCCTGCATATCTCTCCTGAGTCAAGATGGGAGCAAAGCCAATATTTGCTTTAGTCATTGGGTCACTAGCTTAGTTATCATCTGCTCTCTTTATCTTTGTTCTATTGTCCCTTGTTGTCTCCTGATTCTGGTCTTTTTTCAGCTCTATGAATTAATTCCTGATTCTGCTTTAGGCCCTATATTATTACTGTAGTTTTCCTTTCCTTGCTCTCTCCCTCTGTTCCTTGGCTCCCTGAATGGTTTCTATAAATTTAATTTCATTGGCTTTTGTCAGTATCACAGAACCTCAGAACTAGAATGGAATTCAGAATTCATTTAGTCCAACTGAGGGCTGAGAAATGTCTTCTATATAATACCTGAAAAGTGGTCACCTAGTCTTGTTTGAAGATATCCATGAGGGGTACCCATCATTATCTCCCACAATGTAGCTTGTTTCAGTTTGTGATCGCTTTAATCATCAGGAATTTTTCCTTTACATTCACTCGTCACTATAACTTCTTCCTTAGTTCTTAATTCATCCCTCTGGGGCCAAGCAGAACAAGTTTAAACCCTCTTTATCAAAGGATCATAAATCATTTAATTTGATCTGGAAGGGTCTTTGGAGGTCATCTACAGCCTACCTTCATTTTATAGATGAGAAAATGGAGACCTAAAGAAGTTAGTGACTTTATCATGGCCACCTAGACGTTAAGTGATGGAGGTATGATTTGAACCCAGTTCCTCAAACTCCAAGCTATGTGCTTCTTCTACTGAATCGCCCCTAACCAATTTTCTTTTCTTCAGGCTGTACATTCTCCCTTTAACTGATCATTGTGGTCTTAAAATCCTTTGCTGTACTGATTGTCTTCTTCATGACACTCTCTAGCTGATCATTATCTTTCCCAAAATATGATACCCAGAATTTAATACATTCTTTGTAATTTTAATGACCAAACTTTTTCCACAATAAAACCCAGAAAATGCCTTCTTGCCTTCTTTGCTGGGTTAGAGGATCCAGTGTGTAACTCTGTTTATACTATGAGACATGGTTGACATTTTTCATTACATTTTTTAAAATTCACACTTTGTCTTGAATTCCCCCCCATTGAGAAAACAAAAAGCATATTATGTGTGTATATACTGTTATTGTTTTTGTTTAGTTGTTTTGATCATGTCCCACTCTCCATGACCTCTTGGCAAAGATACTGGAGTGGTTTGCCATTTCCTTCTCCTTGTTCATTTGATAGATGAGGAAACTGAAACAAAAAGGGGTAAGCAACTTGCCCAGGTTCACACAGCTAATAAGTGTCAGGTTTGATTTGAACTCGGGTCTTCTTACCTCCAGGCACCATGCTCTATCCATAGTTCCACCTAGCTGCCCATACGTACACATAAACACATACATACAAATATACACATATGTAATCAATCAAAAGAAATTCCCACATTTCTCATCCCAAAATATAAATCTACACTGTTTATCACTTCTTTAACTGGAGTTGGATAGCATGTTTCATCATGACTCCTTTGGAACTGTGTGGTTGGTATCAACCAGTTTGTAAGTCTTTTAAGGCTGTTTTTCTTTATAGTCTTGCTATTTTCCTGGTTCTTCTCAGTTTGCTTTGTATCTGTTCATACAAGTCTTCCTAGATTTTTCTAAAAGTATCTTCTTTATTTCGTATAGCACACTAGCATTCTATCATATACATATGCCATAATTTCCCAAGCATTCTCTAATTGATGTTATTCCTTTAGTTCTCAATTCTTTGCTACCATGAAAATAGTTGTTATACATATTTTCATAAAACTGAGTCCTTTTCCATTAAAAAATCATTTGGGGGTATAGACTTAATAGTAATTTTTCTGGGTAAAAGGGAGACACAATTTAGTTGCTTTTTAGGCATAATTCTAAATTGCTTTCTAGAATGACTGGACTCTACCAAAAGTACATTAATGTACATGTTTTCTCCCAGCCCTTCTAGCATTTTTCATTTACCTTTTTTGCCAACTTTAATAAGCTGATGGATTCCCCTAATTAGTTTTAATCTTTGTAATAAAAGATGACTTCCTAAGTAGGTAGATGAAGGCATATATTAAGAAATGAAGTTAATGTAAAAATAGCAATTAATTTTTAAAAAGAAAGGAAAAAAGGCAGGATTTTTTTGATACTTTTTAAGATGTCCTCCCCTATTATTCCCCTATGATTACATAAACTTTGTACTGCCCCATGGCTTAGCACGATGAGTATTTTGTAAAGTTTTTTTAGAAAGTCCTTTTAATGTCTTAAATTTTATGATTTCATAATTGTTCCGATTTGTTCCATGATTCAGAAGAAATTATCTGATCATCTTATTTGTCTTAAGGGCATGTGCAACAACCTCAATTCTCTGAAACAAAGCCAAGAACCCCAGAGAAAGAAACATAGTCTGCTGGGCTACCAATATTGAGGTGACCAAACTCAAGAATGGTTTTTTTTGGAAGGGTCTATCTCTCTTTGCTGAAGATCACTCACTTTGCTCCATAGTAGAGCCCTCAGTTAGATCCTCCTATTTTGTTAATATAGTGCTGGGCAAACTTTTTAAAGAGGGGGCCAAAGGAAAGGAAATGCTCATCTGTCAGTCTGTTTCTAAGGCAACTCCTTCGAAGTTTCATCGTATTGTATCCTACTCATTGTATTCGTCAGATTTGGAATAATGTCCGTGGCCGATAGAACATTTCAGGGGGCCACATCAGGCCCACCGGCGTAGTTTGCCCATCACTGGTATACACAATTTGAACAAATGTAGCAAGCTGGCTTCCTAAACCAGTTGATCAGAAACAGTGGATCAGAAAGAAGAAGGGATTGGGCAGAGCTTGGTAAACTGACAAAAGTAAGGAAAGAAAGTTGATAGTTGGAAAGAGGATACAGAAAGGAAAAAAATATGAAAATGGACATAAAATTTCAGAAAGCTGATGAAGGCATTCAGTATAAGGGTCAGATGTCTATTATAGCTTTCCTCAGGATCTAGCTCTCCATTATTGTATGATTCAACAAAACCAGTTTATTAACACTGAACCACATGAAATGTTGACATTGACTTACAAGAAATGATTGAATTGTATTTCATATGACCTGATTCAGAAAAGCAGGAAAGGATGTGAGATGAAGTGTACTAGTAAATGTTTAATAACTAGTTCTCTAGAAAAGAACTATACAGAGTAAACACACAAAACAAACTCTTACTTTATGTCTTAGAATCAGCATTGATTCTAAGTTAGAACAATGGTAAGGGTTAGGGAATGAGGCTTAAGTGACTTGCTCAGGGTAACACAGCCAGGAAATATCTGAGGTCAAATTTGAACCCAGGACTTCCCATCTCTAGGTCTGACTCTTTATCCACTGAACCCCTAGCTGTCCCTGGGAAATGTTTTTAAGCTTAATATACATTACTAGTATTCTCGCCATCATTTTATTGTCTACATAATCAATAAACCAATGGGTGATTTTCAATCAATCCATCAGAATTTATTAAGCACCTACTATGTGTCAGGCAAAGTAAATGCTCGCATTAAAAATTTAACAATTAGCTCTTGTGAACGTATCCCTGGAACTTAAAGAGGGCTGGTCATGGGATCAGAAGAACTGGGTTAAATTGTGCTTCTGACTTACTTGGCTGTGTGATCCTGGGCAAAGCTTTTCATATCCTGGAGCCTCCGTTTTCCCATGCATAAAATGAAAATATTGGACTATATAGTATAGCCTCTGACATCTTTTTTGAGTCTAGATCTATAATCCTATATTTAACCATTCCCAGGCTCAATACCTTTTCCCTCATGTCCCCTATCATCTTCCAAATTTCCTTATAGCTTTCAAAGAAAGGTTTGAGTCAGATGCAGGGTATGGTTGTTTGAGTCATTTACTCTGGGGGACGGGATTGATAAATACATCATTCTTGCAAAGGTCATGGCAGTGTCGGCGATGCCTGCCTAAGGAAGAACTGACCCATAGCCTGGACTTCAAAGGCCTGGGTTATTTAGCCAACTGTTTCCTCCATTCTCCCTCCCCTCCAGTCACAGGCAGAAAGGGATATTAATGTAGGCTTCTCATGCCAAGCATGCCTTCAACCCAGACTGCAAATTGATGGTGGGTCTATTCTAGGCCAAGAATTCACTTCTGGGCCTTGAAAAAAAAATGACTTTTTTGGCTCTGCAGTTCTATGGAGCCAAAGGGAATTATTCATTAACATTTGCAAGCTGTTCTCTAGCATTCACTGGGCTGGTGGAAAGAATACGGGGCACAGGAACAGGGAAATGTGAATTCCAGTCCCCAGCTCTATCAGTGACCTCGGCTGTCACCTTGGGTCGGTCACTTTACCTCCCCAGCTCCAATTTCTCCATCTGGAAAATGGTCGTTGCAATAGTAACAGCAACCTGGTCTGAACATCACGCCATGGCTTTGGGAGTGCTTTCCCATACGGTATCTCATTTGATGGAAAACTAGACCAACCAACCTTGCTCCACCTACCTGAAGACTGCTGAGGGGAAAAAAATGAAGGAATTGATGTGAATGCAATTTGGAAAATCAACATGTGTCTGTATGTACCCACAAGGCCTAAATATGTGACTCAATTAAAGGAATTGCTTGTATTTTGGGAAATTTGGCTATATAGTAAAATGAATACTATTTCCCCATTATTAAAATACAGCTATCTCCCGAAAAAAAATAACTGGGTTGCAAGCGCAACAATAATTAAAATGAACACCATTGACTTTGAAATATTGTTATGAATCTCTTATGTCAATGATGTGACTAATCCCTTCAACAGGAAAGATCCTACACCATCCAGAGCTTCTCATTTCTTATTTTCTTATGTATGTTATCTCATAAATAGTCCAAAGAAAGTCTACCCATTGTCCCAGGGATTATCCTCTAGTTCTCTTAGATTGCCTATCAATGTATCCTGGCCTAGCCATCAATATTATCCCTTTCTCTGCTTTCATGACTAGAATATTCCTTTCTTCCAATACACTATTTCTTCTGGGCAACTCTTCATTGGTAAGGTGTTTATAGCCTAAATATTCCACCCACCAAACAACTCCCTATTGCCCTTCAGGTTATTTGCAACCTAAATTTTTTTTGAATATGGTATTCTGTAATTCATAATTTTACAATATTAGATGAATTTGATGAATATTAGATGAATTCGATGTTCAAAAGGGAGACCTTTGTTTAAGTGAGAAGCTCAGGATCATCCTTAGTACCGCATAATGTCCCAAATCCTGCGTAACTCATTCTCCTCCTCCATTCAGTTCTAGGGGCCTAATTTACTTCCCATCCAGAAGGTCTGCATACATACATACATACATACATACATACATACATACATAGACACACATATATAGGTATATACAACTATACATATATATATATACACATATATCTGTATAATTCACACATGTATACACACAAATATGGGTATATAAATACAGGTTGCACATATTTGTATTTCCATTTCTCTCTCTCTCTCTCTCTCTCTCTCTCTCTCTCTCTCTCTCTCATCTATCTATCCTGCATGTCGCAAAAGTCTCAGGACTATTTTCAACCATTAAAACTTGAAAAAAGAAAATTGCTTTAATATCTTAATAACTGCACTAAGATTTTTATAACATTGGCACATACAGAGGCATACATACACACGTAATATATATACATATATATATATATATATATAATGTATATGTATTCAGACTTTTAAAAGCATTTATTCAATACCTACTATGCACCGGGCACTATGTTAAGCACTGGTGATACAGAATGAGTCAAAAGGTACTTCTTGCCCTCAAGGAGTTCACATTCTAATGAGGGAGAAAACAAGCACTCAAATCTGTACAAACAAGATTTATATAGGCTAAATAGGAAATAATTAACAGAGGGAAGGCATTAGAACTGAGAGACTGGGGAAGGATTCCTGGGGGAGAATTGAATCTTGAAAGAAGCCTAGGTAGCAGGGATGAGGAGGGAGAGGATTCCAGGCATGGGGAACAGTTAGAGAAAATGCCAAGAGATGGAGTATTTTTTGTTCATAGGACAGCAAGGAGACCAGTGTCATGATATTGAAGAGTGCATGTTGGGGAATAACGTTTATGAAAACTAGAAAGTTGGGAGGGAGAGTAGGATGAAGTTAGGAAAGGCTCTGAACACCAAACAGAGGATTTTGTATTTGATCCTGGAAATGGCAGGGACACAGTGGAATTTATTAAGTATGGGGCAGGGGTGACATGGTTGGAACTGTGCTTTAGGAAAATCATTCTGGCAGCTGAATAGAAGACGGAGTGGTACACACACACACACACACGATGGAACAGTTATAATTGTTGTTCATTCAGCTACAAAATATAGTCTGTATAATAAACATTCTTCATTCACCTGATTATTCCTATGTGAACAAAATTTAACTCTTTGAGTATAAATCTCTTCCAGGAGCCACTGCAATGTTCTAAGGCTTAACACAATCAGCGTAATGTTTTCTGAAATCAGGAGAATCTGGAGAACCTCATCACCTTTAGGGAGTAGCTTTTTGATTTGGAATTTGAGCCAAAAAGCCTTCATGACATTGGTATTTAAATGCACATAACGACACGACAATTTCATTTTTTTTAAACCCTTACCTTCTGTCTTGGAATCAATACTTTGTATTGGTTCCAAAGTACAAGAGTGGTAAGGGCTAGGCAGTGGGGGTAAAGTGACTTGCCAAGGGTCACACAACTAAAAAGTGTCTGAGGCCAGATTTGAACCTAGGATCTCCCATCTATAGGCCTGACTCTCAATCCACTGAGCTACCCCCCTGTCCCCTTGTGCCGCCCCCCCAACCCCCCACAATTTTTTGATAAAGCAAACACATTGAGAAACTCAGCAATAGACCTCTTTTAAACACTGGCCTCATTTAGTTTCTTAGACATTTGTTAGTTCTTTCCTCTACATTGGACCAAACATTTGCTTTATATAGTTATTGTGTTTCAAGGGGAAAAAAAGATATTTGTAGTATATCCAGATGTTTGTGATAACATTTCAATTATGATGAGGATCAAGTGCATTAGAAAATCCACACTGAAAAGATAGAATAAGGGGTGTTATTTGTGCCTTATATGATTTTTCATCTCGTAAAGAATTCTATTGAGTTCCTTTAAATAGGAGCTTACCATTTGATTTACAAAAATGAATTTACACACAACTTTTAAGGAATCCATCTGTTATATAAAACAAGAATCATTCTGTACTCAAAATAAGTCACAAAATAAAATACTGTTCCAGAAACTATATTCCCCTGGGTTTAGATTTTTAGAAACAGAAAATTTATCCTGTGACTTAATCCTTTCAATTCAAGGAATTCCAAAAAGATATAATCTGTAGACCTCTTTGTATTCTAAAGAAGTATTTTCTCTAAAAATTCCAAGTGTATGAGAAACATTTGGTCCTTATTTGGACTCTTCAGTAACTCCTAGCTTTTGATTCTGTCACTTCCCACTAATTCCCCCTAGAAAGGGGCTTATCTGGGTTCAACTTCTTCCTCTGATGGTACTGGTATGGCCTTGGCCAAGTCATCTACTCTCCCTCATCTTCAGCTTCTTCATCTGAAAATGAGGGAGTAGGACAGAGTAGCAGCAGATTAGGAGTTAGGAAACCTAGGTTTTTATCTTTTGTTCTTATACTCACTGGCTTGTGTGAAATCAGATAAGCCATTTCCTTTATTTTGGCCTCAGTTTCCTAATCTGTAAAATGAGGAAGTTGTATTAGTGGTTCTTTTAGGTCACTTACAAGGCAAAAAAATTGTAATCTGAATAAACATCCTTGTTTTGCTAGAGAGTTGGCAAAAAAGAAAAAAAGATGGCTCCTAGAATCTTTCTCTTCCTTGCTAGATGGGCAGTTTTTGTCACCTTGCCAAACTCTTTGGGATTTATGTCACTTCTTAACAATAATGACCTCTCCTCATTCAGTACGTTAAGATTTCCAATGTACTTTTATTACAACATCCTTATGAAATACACTAGTATAATCTTAGCCCTAAGTAGGGAAGGTCATAAGAGGCTTTTCAGGGCATGCTAGAATCAACAATGATAGGCTTATGAGAGCTGATTGTTAAATTTCCAGGGTGAGAATTCATATCTTAGAAGTTGAAATCCACTACAAATCAGGACTTGATTAATCATTTTCATGATTGTCTAGATTTAAGAAAGTGATAGAGAAAATCATAATATAGGTTAAACTTTAAACTGTATCATTTACACATTTTTTTCTTTTGAAGAGCCAGTTATTAAACATTTGCCAGCTCATCCTGGGCTTTGCTTCAGGGTGGCAAATAAAGGTGGCACTAATAATACTGTTTTGGAGTTTACTTTCTCCAAATCTCCAGCAGCTACACTTTTATCGTTCAACAATTGCCTATCAGACAAACATTTATTAAGCACCTATTATGTACCAGGCACTGAACTTGGCACCTGAGGATATGAAAAAAAGTAAATGACTGTCCCTGTCCTTAAATAAGAGCTTAAGTTCAACAACTATGAAACCTTATGTTGTCTGGAGGGCACTTCTTTACTACAGCTGCCATATTTTGAGTGAGCCTACGCCACCATCTGACAACTATCAATACTGCTAATTTCCACTTAAGCTAAATGATTTTATCCTTGGCCACATAACCATTGGTGGCAGATTTCCTGGATCCAAATCCAGTGTTCTTTCTTTTGAACCATTAGGTCATGTGCCATCATTTCCCCTCATCTACGTTTCTTCCCTGCCCCAAATAAATAACCCATACCAGGGTAGTACAGTCATCTCTTGCTATATTGTAGTTCACTTATTGTGGCTTTTCTGTATTGTGGGTTTTAAGAAATATATATCTAATTCTGCGTTGTGGAGTTTTTGCTATCTCGTGGGATTTTGTAGATGATTACCATACTGTTCACAATGGAAATGCAGTACACCACTACCCCTTGCACGAGTTTCCCAGCGTGTTTGTCCATGCACACTATTGGCTGATGGAATGAAAGGCTACCAATCACAGCACTGTGTTCTTTATCCTGGGTGCAGATTGGCTTAGACTGTACCATTGATCTGTTTGTTCTCCTGCACTGTGCCCATACATTCAGCATCATTCCTTTTCCACTTCATATCAATGCCTGATTGTGTTACTCTGCGGTATTGTGTTTTTGTGAGTTTTCGTAAAAGTTTGAATTTATCTCAAGCCCTATGCTACCCAAACATTCTGTGCCTTCTCAAGCTTCTGGCAGTGAACCCAAGCGCCAGAGGAAGATGCTTACCATAAAAGAATAGTAAATATAATACAACTACTTTGCAGATTTTCACCTACTGTTGGAGTCTCTGGAACATAACTCCTGTGATAGGTGAGGGGTCTCTGTATATTCCCTTGACTATAGATTTATCTTATAAAATCTTTCTAGGAGAAATTATTATCATCATGGTTTCCAGTTTAAGGTTGCTGTTGCACTGGAACAACATTATACTTTATATAAAGCCATATTTAAGATTTTAGCGTATCCTCTGCTCCCTTAACTTACCATACAGTGGGTTTCCCATTGAAGGATTTGTTCTATGTAAGAGGCCAAATCACGATGGCCTCTTGCCTCTCCTCTGCTTGAGCCTCACCCGCAGACAGTGTTTAGGATGACCAAATGTTCTATTAATTGGTGTGATCCTCAGCCTGAGAATTAGAAAATCACCGTCAGTGTCAAGGTTCATCCCCAGCCTCATCTCATCGTAAAACACAATATAAGTTCCTATTCTCAAGTGGGAATTTGAGATGAGCTTTAAAAAAACATTTTCTCTTTTATTATGAACTTAAAACCACCAACAAATGTAACATTCCAACATCTACAGAAGAACAAAAGAGAAATACATATAGAACAGTTTCCTTTCAAGAAATATCTAGTAAATTTAACAAGGTTTAAATTTAACAATTCTCTTGTTTCTTTGGGTCTCCTTCTGAGCTTTCGCTTGTTTATATCTCTCTGTTTTTAATGTTTTCTTGATGTTCTTTCCTTTCTCCCAATCCCCATCTCTAATACTTCCTGCTTTCTCACTCCCCCTTATCTAAGACCCTTCTTCTGAAATAGTAAGTTGTTCAGTGATTCAGTGTCTGATTATTTAACTCAATGGATTTTGTTCATGGGATATTCTTGGCAAAGATACTGGTGAGATATGCCGTTTTCTTCTCTAGTGTGTCGCCATTTTTCAGATGAGAAACTGAAGCCAATAGGCTTAAGCTAGTTGCACAAAGACACACAGTTAGTAAATGTCTGAAGTCACATTCGAACTCAGATATTCCTGACCCCAGAACCAGTGCTCTATCTACTGCCAATAAGTACAGCAAAACAAAGAAACAAAAGATGGAAATGTTGGCCATATCTGAATACGAATGTCTAATTCTATACCTCTAATTTATTACTCATTAGAAAGAGTTGAGAAACAGTTCATCATTAATCTTTGGGAGTCAGCATTGGTCACTGCATCTTTCAGACTTCCCAAGTTTTTCTAAGTTATTTTCTTTACATTATTGAGAGAGACTTAGCAATTTTCCAGAATACATGAAGACTATCCAGTGCTTTCCTTGTAGTCAGAAATTAATAAATAATCCTTAAACTGAATTGAGAAAGAGTCTGTATGATTTCTTATACCCTGCCTTGCCCCTCCACCATGCTCTTTATCTGTGCGAAGATGTTGAATAACAATACCTTATTATTGATGATTTACACACATTTTCCACTTTGTTGCAGTCCCCAGAGCCAGCATGAATACTGGGTGAATGAATTAGAGTTTTGTCCTAAGTCATCCAAAAGGGGCAGGCACCTATATTCTTTTTTTTTTTTTTTTTTTTTTTTTTTTTTTTTTTTGCTATTGTCATTTCCAGCTTCCTCAGGAGGTTCTTTGAAAATATGCATGTCTACCACACTTTGAATTCTTTATTGAAGCTGCCCTCCTTCCAATTCCCTTTATGGATGGAAAGCCAGGATGGTCTCGAGAATGAGCTGCCCCTTTATCACTGAACTCAATCTCACTCAAGATGAGATTTTTCTTTTTCCTTCTCTGGTTCCTAATCCCACCCCTTTAATAACTACTATTCCCATGGCAACTAGATGATACAGTATATGGAGCACTGAGCCTAGACTTAGGAAAACCCATGAGCAAATCTGGCCTCAGATACGTACTAGGTTTGTGACCCTGGGCAAGTCACTTAATCCTTTTTGCCTCAGTTTCTTCATTTGTAAAATGATCTGGAGAAGGAAATGGCAAACCATTCCAATATCTTTGCCAAGAAGATCCTAAGTGGGGTCAGGAAGAGTTAGCACTAAAAGGATTGAACAATAACAAGATTCCCATGGAGGGACTGTCCTCCATCCTGCTATCTTTCTTCCCCCTTCCCACCCCATTCTGCATCTCCTGACCCACCCACTAGTTATCCACTAACTGAATTTGTCCCAGGCACAGTTTTGATTAGTTATGGTTCTGCCAGTCACACAATAGTCCAGGGCCCCATTTTCTTGGCATGTAAAACAGAGATGATAACATATAGCCCTCCCTCATGGGGATTTGTTGAAGACGGATGAAATCATGTCATCTGTAAAACATAACACCCTTCCCCCATCTCTCCATACGCTATTCCCACCCCTTTTGAATTGCCTGAATGAAAGATGCTAGGCATTATCACCAAGCTGCTGCTTCGAGCTGAATGTAAGACTTACAGTACTTTCTGTGTTGATTCACAGTATACTCTAACTGTGAGGAAGAAATGGATTGCCTGAAAAATTTGCATTTCTGCTCATGCTATGACTTCCCTAGCCAAGAAACACATAAAGGGTGGGGGTTGGGAGGGGGGCTATCAAAGAGGCTGATAGGATTTCATTCATCCTTCCCAGAACTTACTGACAGTGAAATCCCCCCAAAGAAGGCTTAATCTCCCCAAAAGAGGCCTTCCTGATTCAGAAAGACATGCCTTTTTGTTCAGCATACTAGAGGACCCTGTGTGACCCTCCCTGCCCCAGGGTAGAAACTGTCACAGCATCCTTTCACAATTCAAAGGGAAGAGGAAGAGAGCCTATCTTTTACTGTGCTGAGATTCAAGACAGTCAGGAATCAGATCATGAATAAATAAATAAAAACACCAACAGCTGTGATATTTAAAACAGACAATCACTGGAACAGCAACTGACAACCCCACAGTCTGAGAAATCTGCTAATAAACTGTCTTCTTCAACCGTTATTAAAGATAAACTTATGAGCCATGATTATTCAACCATTAAACATAAGTGGGAACTCACATGAAGATCTGTGTCAGATGATATTTGGATGCTGCCCGGCCAGAGAAAATTACTCATCAAATTTGATTTCTGATGCTTCTGTCCCCTGAAGATGAGGTCCCTGGGGAGCTGAGAATCATTCAAGCAGTGTCTCTCTCCTCTTTTTTTCTGTAGTAATTTTAGTAGGTGATAGTGTGATTTTTTAAAAATTAAGTTGCCATGATGAATGTGTCTTATTGTTCTTAGAAAGAAAGAATGCCACTCTAACCTGGGTGGGGGGCTTCTGTTCAGAAGAGAAATTGGCACTCTTAGATGCCACCTGCTTATTAGTGCAGCCTCTGAACTGGCCTTTTCCCAGTCCCATTTCTTCAGACTTTTAGTAGTAATGTATCAAAGGAGCTACCAAGAAGAAAGTCCAAAGGGTGGTGAAGAAGATGGGAATGTTTTCTGTCAAATATATTACCTAATTAAGTTTCAGAGGAACATGGTTTAAAATGAGGGGCCAGCTGGCACTCTCTCAGCTTGGGTGTGAACCATTGTCATCAATATTGATAACGACATGGCTGATGCAAAGAATATGCTTTAAAAAAATTACCCCCCCAAGTTATGTAACTAGATTGCTAGATCCATATATCACTATGAAGGCATATTATGCTGTTTGTTGAAAATAACTCTCATTTAATTCCTAATATTATTTTAAGATGGATTTTTGGGGTGCATAAACATTTGCTTTGGCATTAGAACATCCGAGATCCAGTCCTGGTTCTGCCACTGACTAGCTGTGTGACCAAGGAAGTCATTTGATCTCTCTTAAGATTCAGTCTCTTCATAAGCAAAATGGGGATATCTCCTCTACATAATTAAGTATGTTGTTGTGAGGATTCAGTGAAAGGATACATGGTGGATTGGTCAGTGTGAAAAGATTGGGAACGGGTAGAACCATTGGGAAAGAAGAGGGAGTGAAGGGGGTGAGTGTGTATGGCCTTCTCTGATCCCCCTCCAGTTATTGGTGACTTTGGCCCTCTTCCAACCAAATGACTTTATTCTGTGTATGTGTGGATATATAGATATCTCTATGTATATGTGTAAAAATGTATTTATGCATATTTGTATATAGCTAAACTTACATTTATATCTATATAAAATGACACATCTCTACCTATATCTAGCATCTCTCAGGGCAGCTGGGTGGCACACTGGATACAGCACTGGGCCTGGAGTCAGGAAGATGATTTCAGATCCAGCCTCAGACATTTGCCAACTGTGACCCTGGGAAAGTCATTTAACCCTATTGGCCTCCGTTTCCTCAACTGTACAATGAGCTAGGGAAGGAAATGGCATATTAGTTTAACATCTTTGCAAAGAAAACCTTAAATGGGGTCACAAAGAGTCAGACATGACTGAAGCAACTGAATAACACATTTATCGGTCTATGTAACTATCTATGTATCATCTATCTTCTATATAAATATGTATCTGTCATCTCTCTGTATCTCTATATCTCTGATCTCTGTATCTCTGTATCTCTGTATCTCTGTATCTCTGTATCTATCTATCTATCTATCTGTCTGTCTAACTATCTGTCTGTCTAACTATCTGTCTGTCTGTCTGTCTGTCTGTCTGTATCTATCTATCTATCTATCTATCTATCTATCTATCTATCTATCTATCTATCTGTCTGTCTGTCTGTCTCTATATTTGTCTGTCTGTCTATCTATCTATCTATCTATCTATCTATCTATCTATCTATCTATCTGTCTGTCTGTCTGTCTGTCTCTATATTTGTCTGTCTGTCTATCTATCTATCTATCTATCTATCTATCTATCTATCTATCTATCTATCTATCTATCTATCTATCTATCTGTCTATCTCTCTGTCTGTCTATATATTTGTCTTTCTGTCTGTCTATCTATCTATCTGTCTGCCTGTCTATCTCTCTCTGTCTATGTCTGTCTGTCTGTCTGTCTGTCTCTGTCTTTGTTTGTCTGACTGACTGTCTGTCTGTCTCTGTCTTTGTTTGTCTGTCTGTCTGTCTGTATCTATCTATCTATCTATCTATCTATCTATCTATCTATCATCTGTCTGTGTGTCTGTCTATCTATCTGTCTGTCTGTCTGTCTGTCTGTCTGTCTGTCTGTCTGTCTCCCTTTATAGAAGTCAGACTCTTAAGGATAGTAATTCATTTTTGTTTTTGTATCCCAGTGCTGACTGCTTAATAAATACTTGTTGACTGATTGGCGGAGAGGAAGAAGGATATGGAGGCAGGAAGGAAATTAAAGAGGATACATTTTCTAGGTAGTCTCAGTTTTATCTCAGGCCCTAGGCTCATTCCCTTTCTAAAAAGTCTCCATTCATTCTGAATTTTTCCAGTTCCATTTTTCTGAGCAGAGACCTTAGAAGTTTGAGTGTGCTTAGTTGCTTTGGGGAACTGACCTTCTCGGTCCCTGGGCGAAGGGGTAGGGGTGGACACAGATACTGGTTCTGGAATATCTACAGCAGTTTTTGGCTTTCTTACCTTTCAGTAAGTGGTTTTGTAAAGTCACAGTAAAACCTAATGTGCAATCATATTTCAGAAGTTAATGGTGAGTGCTGAGGATTATGGTGCACTCTAATTTTTACAGTTGCTCTGCTAATATCCTTATCAAAGCTGTGAGCACCAGCAAGTGCTATTGATGGGGAAACAGAGCCAGAATCAGTGCTTCTCATTATAAGCTCTCCACCTGGCACATGCTGGAAAACATCCTACCAGCAATGTCTCCCTTTAACCAGCAACCAGTCTCTCCTCACAACTCTGGGAAAACTGATTTTAACATGTCTTATAACAACCCCTTTCATTTACATAGCTTTGTGTGTCATTCAGGCCTGACAACAACCCAGTGAGGTAGGATATCCTGTCATCTTTGCAGTGCTCTGCCTTCCTTGGGGAGAGAAAGAGAGAGAGAGAGAGAGAGAGAGAGAGAGAGAGAGAGAGAGAGAGAGAGAGAGAGAGAGAGAGAGAGAGAGAGAGAGAGAGAGAAAGAGAATGAGAATATGTGTGTGAGTGTGCATGTAGATGCACTTGCATGTGGCATGACAAGCTTAGAAAACTAGAGATTTAAAATGAGGTGTAAATTAAAATGATAAAGGAAGAGCATAAATAGGAATCTTTGTCCCTTGGGCAAGTTAGAACCACAAACTAGACTGAAGGTAAGCCCAGGAGGCTTTGGAAGATAGGGCAGCTTACCTGGGTGTGGTGTTATAGAGAGAAATGTTTCTTAGAGCTTCTGATTTTAATCAATTATTTTTGCTAACATAGTGGGGAGCTCTATTGCCTTTATGTTGCTAAAAGATTGCAAATGGTCTCCTGATTCTCTAAATCTGGCATTCTGGAGGCAAAGACCTGATTGTCTCTCCTAGAAACAGCACTGGTTCTATTATTACTATTAACCAGGTCAAGTCAACTAGTATTTATTTACTTACTTAGTTTAAAAGACGATGCCTTCCATTTTGGAATCAATACTAAGTATCAGTTCCTAGGCAGAAGAGTGGTAAGGGATAGATAATTGGGATTAAGTGACTTGTCCAGGGTTCTACAGCTAAGAAATGCCTGAGGCCACATTTGAATCCAGGACCTCCTGTTTCCAGTCCTGGATTTCTATCCACTGAGCCGCCCAGTTGTCCCCCCAAGTAGAATTTGTTATTCAGTTATGTGCCAGGTTCTATTCTAAGTGTTGGGTATACAAAAAGAAAAGGCAACCCCCCCAAAAAAAACAAGCCCACCTGCCCTCAAGAAGCTTGCCTTCTAATGGAGGAGATAACATAAAAACAACTATATGTATATAGAATATTTCATGATTGTTGTTTAGTCTTTTCAGCCATGTTTGACTCTCCATGACTCCATTGGGGTTTTCTCATCAAAAATACTGGAATGATTTGCCATTTCCTTTTCCAGCTCCTTTTCCAGATGAAAAAACTGAGACAAAGAGGGATAAGTGACTTGCCCAGGGTCACACAGCTAGTAAATGCCTGAGGCCCTATTTGAACCCAAGAAGAAGAATTTTCCTAACTCTGGGTCTGTCATTCTATCCTCTGCACCATCTAGCTGCCGGTACAAGTTATATACAGGGTAAACTGAAGATCGTCTTAGAGGGAAGATGCTAGTATTTAGGGGGAAAGGAAAGGCCTCTAATAGATGGTAAGATTTAAGCTGAGATATGAAGAAGGAAAGGGAATTAAGGAGCAGGAAGAATATTCTACTTATGGGGGTAGCCAGTGAAAAGGCACAGAATCAAGAATGTCTTATTAAAAGAATATCAAGAAAGCCAGAGTAGTTGTATTGTATAGAATAATGAAGGACTCAAGTGTAAGAACTGGAGATACATGTAGGGACCAATTTGTGAAGGGCTTCAAAAACAAAACAGGATTTTATGTCTCATCCTGGAGGTAATATGGAGCCACTGGAGTTGATTCCGTGAAAGAGTGACATCATTACTAGTCTCCTTATTAAACTACTGCTTTAATGGTCAAGGAAGAGTGGAGGGAAGTGCCTTTGGATTCATAACTCAGAATCAACCCCCCCTTGCCATTTACTGCCTGTCCAACCCTGGGAATGTCACACCTTTTCTGGGCTCTAGTTTCTTCATACATAAGATGAGGGGGTTGACTTAGACAACTTCTAAAGTTTCTTACAGTTCTTAATCTATGATATTATGAGCTTAATTTTCATTCAGTCAATATGGAATAAAGAAAATTGCTATTCACCAATGTTAGTCTTTTTTGTCCTAAGGATATACAATTCTGTGTTGACACATTGCAAGAATTGTTAGAATTAATGAGAAAATAGGAAAAAATATGTATATACTACTCAATTGCAATACAACATGTTCTTTTTTTCCTCTTGTCAGGGAATCTCAACTATGATATTCCTGTGGATAAGATGGTAATGACAGCTATCACGGCTCCTCTTAGTTTAGTCTCCTCCAAGATAATATATAGCTAGTTCCTTCAGGGGTTATTTGATTAACATGATTTCCAAAGCTTCACTGTTCTGATTGCTTTCTTCAGAACCACCTGGAATCCTTTTAAAATGTGGTTTCTAGAACTGAAAATTGTATCTCAGATGTATTCTGACTAATTGTAGGCAATGGGGCAGTTATATATTGGGAATTGTGGATTTAAATCTGGAAGAGACCTTGAATGCCATCCACTCTAAATAACTCCTTAATTTCACAGGTCAGTCAGTTAGTTGATAATTACTTAACAAACATCTACTCTATACCAGGCATTGTGCTAAGTGCTGGGGATACCAAGAAAGGCCAAAAAACAGTCCCCACTCTCAAGGAATTTACAGTTTAATGGGGTAGACAACATAACAACAACCATGTCCAAACAAGGTGCATAGATAGATAGATGGATGGATGGATGGAAAGCTAGATGGAAGAATTGATGAATAGATAGGTAGATAAATATAGATAGATAGCTGTACATAGATAATAAATTGGAGCTGAGAAAACCAATGCTTACACAGTTAAGTCATCCACCAAAGGTCATACAGAGAATAAATACTAAAGCTAGAATTTAAATTCAGATCGTCTGACTCCAAAGTCTTTTTACTATAAAAACATTCCTTTTACTATAACTTGTGAAACTTTTATAGTGCTTGAATCATACTTTGGGCTTATTGTAAACTTTAGTTATCTTATTTCACATGAACAGTATCAAGTCAGGTCCTCCACAAAGATTAAAAGAATATATTAGAGTAGGGAGAGAGGCTTTTCAGATTATTTAGACTAGTATCCTAATTTTACTAATAAGAAATAAGAAAACTGATACCCATGGTGTCCAGATTCATTATTCAACACTTTGAATAGAGATATGCAACCAGCTAAAAAAATTGCCTAATAGGATCATATTTTACCATATTATTCACAGATTGGATGAATATTTCTTCCTTAATATGAGGATATATCATATTTACCAAATGCCTCTACGGTCCTCACGTAGTGATCTTTTTATAAAAGGAGATAAGATTAATTTGAAATGATTTATTCTTGGTGACCATATGTTAGATCCTTGGCATTGCCACATTCTTTTCTAAATCTATGTTAACAATATGTTCTAGGATTACACAGGATGAGAAAGCATTAAGCAGTTACAATCGCTTTAAGGAGAGGGAGTATCCCCAACTGATGAAATCACAGATTCATTTAAGGGAGGTGTCAAGGCATCTGGAAATTTTGCCAGAGATTGATATCAAGCTTGCAAACCTATCATTTCTAGAATCAGCCCTTTTGCTTTTTTTTTAAGACTTTCTATAAAACTTCACAAGATCATAAAATGTAGGTAATAGATATGGACATAAAGATACCTTAGATCCCCTCATTTTGTAGATGAGAAAACTAAGACCCAGAAAAAAAAATTTACCTGATAAAAAAAGATAGAAAGTGGAAAAAACTGTGATATGAACTCGGGTTCTGGGACTCACCCGTCTACCTTCCATCAAGCAAATTCTTTTTGAATCTTAAAAAAACCCCAAAGATTCTGACATTTAAAAAATCATTTATTGATTGGTGATTCCCCTCTAACTCTGTATCACCATCTCTCTCTCTCTCTCTGTCTCTCTCTGTCTCTCTCTCTCTCTCTCTGTCTGCTTTCCCTGCTTTCTTTCCTCCTTTTTAAAAGTAGTAGCCTGCCTTTGTATACATTTTCCATTATCTTCTTCTAGTCTTATGAGCTGGGCATCAGTAGAAGTTACTGTGTGCATGTTGTGATAGTTATGTGAGAGTGAGGATGGAATATTGGTAAATGTGGCCACAACCAATGCAAATACAGTTCTGTGAGAGAACCAATATTTTAGAATGGAAGGAAAACTAAATTTGGATTCTTAGAATTCGGTTCCAGTCCTAGATACCAAAAATAACTATGTGATATTGGGCACATTGTCTCCCTGGGTTATAATTTCTTTATATATCAAATGAGAAAATCAGGCTAGATGTTTTCTAAAGTCCTTTACAAAAATTATATAATTCTATGATTTAAAAAATCTGTGAATGCAACAGAATCTTGGGGCCTCTAATTATTTGGAGTCAAAGGATATATGTTTTGGTTCCACTTCTGCTACCATCTATGACTTTGATCAAAGCCTTTAATATTCTTGGGCTCTCCATAAATGGAGAGAATTGAATTTGGCAATTTCTAAGGTCTCATTCAGCTCTACCAATCTGTGATAGTTGAAAACTTTTCCAGACTGACTTAAATGATGATATGTAGTATATTCTCATTAAAATTCGTTGATGATGATGACAACAATGATGATAATGATGTTAATTATGAGAAAGGAGTTCAGGATTTGGAGGAACTGACTTAAAATTCATAACCTGACAAATTAGGGACATAGATAGATATGAACCTATCATTCTGAGGGGATGAGTATAGGATAATTCACCTAAGGAAAAAAAGAAAAATGAGACACATACAGTGAAAGCACTTAAATGCTAGTTGACTTAATGATATAAGATAGTGGTAAGGCTGTCTTTGTGCAAGCATTGCAGAAAAATAATCTAGAATGCAAATGAGTGAATCAACATTACAAGTCTATGGTTTAAAAAGCAAGGCTATGCTGAGATGTATAAATGGGAAGCAAGGAGGAATCTTGTGTCTACACTGCTCATTGTTTAAGTCTTTAGTCAGAATAATAGTGCTCTATCTAGTCCTATTAACTAATGGAGAATTGGAGAAGGTTCACAAGAGAGTAAGAAAAACTGAATAAAAGTTTGAGAAGTAGAAAAGATGAAAGAAAATGGGATTATTTAGTTTTGAAGAAGCCTGAAGAGGGCCTTAATGCCCATTTTCAAGTAGCCACATAGGAAGAAACACTTTATAATTGACCATGCTTAACTGTTTTTGCTGCCGTTGACGACAGGACACCATTATACAAGTGCAGATTTAGTTTGGATGCTGAGAGGCTTTAAGGGTTGTGAGACGCTGCAATTTGTTACCAATTATGGGATACATCATAGCCAGGAGAAAGGGGCTGGGAACAGTTCCCCCAAAAGAGACTCACTCATCAGTAGAATTGCAGAGCAGGAAAAATGAGAAGGGAAATGAAGAGATCTCAGCTATCAGTCACACATGAATCAACTGCCACCAAAAATAATGATGAAAAAAACAATCTGCCTGATTAAAAACAAGCAGCCTCTCTTCAGATACAAGCTAGGCAATTCCTATTCTGTCCTACTTGACTAGAGGGGACCCATCCTACTTACTGTTTGTTTGGGGCTCTTGGGTAAAGGCCAGGCTGTAAAGCATGCAGTAGAGAGTAGGCTGAAGATTCCGACACTAGATGGATTATTTGTATTTAAAGACCTCTTTGTTTTTGATGCTGATTGAGTCTTTGGCACCTCATTCTGCAGTTCAGCCCAAACTGATGGAACTGTATTTTCCTTTTGTTTACAAAGAAGCCATTTTGAGCCATTGCTCAATTCTTTTAGCTGTCCATTGTTGAAATACTAAAATGCCAAAGATATATGCATTTCAATTTTGAAACAGAATAAGGCAAGTGTTTGGGACATCATCCCTTTTCTAATAGTATAGTAATCATTTTTGTAGACTATATTCAAAGGACTATAGGATCATTGATGAAATTATCCAGTTCAAACTCTCACTTTATAGGTGAAGAAACTGAAATTCAGAATGTTTCAATAACTCTTTTGAGGTCATACAGGTATCACAGCTAGGATCTGGATCCAGATCCTCTGGCCCTAATCTTAACATTCTTTGTATTACTATTTGCTAAATTAATATTTTAATTTAATAAGAATAATTTATATTCATAATTCTAGATTATTTAAGACTTACAAAGTCCTTTATTTTAACTATTGGTCTGTGATTTTGATGTATAAATATATTAATAATTATTTTTTAAACCCTTAATCTCTGTCTTAGTATCAATTCTAAGACAGAAGAGTGGTAAGGATGAGGCAATTGGGATTCATTGACTTGCCCAAGGTTATACAGCTACAAATATCTGAGGCCATATTTGAACCCAGATCCTCCCAATTCCATACCTATCACTCTATCTACTCTGCTACCTAGCTGCCCCTACATATTCTATGATAGTCGCTATTTTGTGGTGGAGAAAATTAACTCAAAGAAATCATGTGGCTTGCCCTGGTTCAAATGGTTGGTAAATCTCAAGGCTGGGACTCAAAATTTAGGTCTCTCAACTCCTATGCCAAAGCCTTTTCTATTGTATCATATTATTTCTGTAATCAATGGCAACTTTAGTACTGTCAGGTCAGGGATCCTGGAGGAAAGAAAGTGGAGTCAGTCCCATGGGCACCTTGCACATATTCCCGGGCTTGCATACTAACTACATATATGTTATTAGTATTGCTTGAACATGTATTTCATGAATGTATGCCTTCTTGCACTGATGCTCTGAGGACCTTTTAGGGATTATACCTGCATGTTCATTCAGGGAAGGAGAATGAGAGGAGGGAAGGAAATCCTTTCTTGCTTAAATCCTTAATTTGCTATTCTCTTTGATTTGAACCAATGTGTTCCTTGGCTTTGTAAAAGTAAATAAGTACATTGGTGGGGTTCATAAGCAATGCTTTTGAGTGAATGCTGAGCCACCGAGTGCCTGGTAGTGCACATTTGAGAATGACCTCAGCTGTTTCATTTTTTTAAAGATTTTGAGCAACTCCGTAACTTGACACTGAACCAGGTCTTTTAATAACATTTTTCTAGCTTCTCATGTAGCAGCCAAATTTTAGTAATTTTTTTCCTTCAAACGTGATGGAAATATTTTTGAGATGATCCAGTTCATAAATAAAACCAAAACAAAATATAGTTATGGATGTTGAACCAACAGTAAATATACTCTTATGAAGTTTCAAGAAAGTATATGTTTATGTGAATTATATACTTTCAATAATCTAAATTTTTCTGTCAGAACATCTTCCAGGCTTATAAGAACAGAGACTGAAATTTAAATGGAATAAATTGTGGAAAATGGAAACATTTATTATTAATTTCATATGTCACTCAAAATATTCCAAAATTATGTGATTAGAATTTCTACACTCTCAAGAGTAACTGATTTGACTGGAATTTTTCACATTTTTAAACTTACTATAATGTTAACTTCCATCATGGCCTAACCTCCCATATTATACTAGTCAAACCTAGCAAATCAGTGAAGATTCTGTATGTCTCAGAATCCCCAGAATTCTAGTTAATTTGTTGGAACTGAAAGACCACTCAAGGGAAGCATCTGAAGGTTGTCATTAAAGAAAGAATTAGTACACCTGGAGGACTTAAAATGTGGGGACCGAGAGGCTGAGGCAAAATGACATTGCCTAATCTTTTCCCTATAATAATTTCTTCACAGAACTAAATACTTAAGGTTATCTTTTAACTTATTCCTTTGTTAGTACTTCAGTTAATATAGATCTATTTTGACATAAGTTTCTGACACAATTTTAGAAAGAAACATGTCTTTTGTTCTTCCTCTAGGCTTAACTTTAAAATCAAATTTAAATAATGCTTATTGACTGACTGTGGGAAGTTCATAGGGATCAATGTTCCATGCAAGTGTCTGACTGTAAGTTAGAGATCAATTGATAAGCTTCAATGTGTGGAATTTCCACATAAGTTCTGCATCGTAATGTTATCACAGGACTGAAAACACACACACATACATACATACACACTTTCATACACACACACACACACACACACACACACACACACACACACACACAGCCCTGGACACCTAACTAATCATGGCAACCTAAAATATGATACAGTAGTACCTTGGTACTTGCCATTAATTTGTTCCAGAAGGCAGGTTAAATATAAAAAATGTTGAGTACCAAATGAATTTTTCCCATAAAGAATAATGTAAATTGAATTAATCCATTCTAGATTCCAGAAAATCCAGATTTTATAAGGCATTATATGCATTAATAAAGTTGTATTTTACCAAATAAATATTTATAATGCATAGGTATAAATAAAAAATTAGATTAAATAAAATAAATTTAATTTAAGAGGAATTCAAGGCCTAAGGGGATGGTGAGGAGGAGGAATGTTATTGATAAGAAGAGCCTCTTCCCATAATATCTGAGGCCAACTGCCCTTCTGGAATTCTCTTTTTTTGTCCCTTATCACAACTGAACTCTGTTAGCTTCACAAGAAATCTGTCCAAAGATATTTCGTTTTTGTCTGTATTTCAAAATTCCTCTAAAGTGCGAAATGTTCTAGTCACTTAACAAATTTACAATTCTGCTTGCTAAAGCTTTATCAGAGTAATATTTTTCAACAAAATTTTGCACTTTTACCCATTCTGTACGTATCTCCTTGATTAATGAAGTGGGGATATCTTCCTTTACCTCCTCCTCATCTGAAAACTCCCCTGCCACTAGCTATTGCTGTTCTCTTTGAAGTTCCTGAAGCTCCTCAGTGTTGAACTCTCCTTTATGCTCCTGAACATGGTCTTTAATTTCAGCTAGAGCAGGCACATTCTTCTGGAGATGGCGTTACCAACAAGTTCTAGCAAGTGCATTGAGTGCTAAGTAGGCATCAAATACAGCAGCCTGGTTTTTCTCATCAAAATGCATCAAGTACCAAATTCAATGAGTTCTGAAACCATTAAGTACCAAGGTTTGACTGTATATTAAATCAGAATAATGACATTCACACAAGCTTTTGTTTTAATAGAATAGCAAAGGGGCATTTCATGGGAAAATGTAGTGGTCCTTCATGACACAAATTTAGAAAGTCATGAACCCTGATCTTGCCTTTATCATCTGATAGGGATTGCTCATCAGTTAATTTATCTAAATCTTCCTTGGATCTCTGTATTTTCAGCTGAAAGCATCTCTTAGGTAAAGAATTCCATTAACTTTACTACCTACAGTGGAAAATAGTACTCTTCCTTCTTCCTCCACTTTTTGCTCCTAAATTGCTTGCTATGATTTTTTTTTGTAAAAGTCACTTTTTGTCTAGGCTTTAATTTCTGTATCTATAAGATGAGGAGGTTGGTTTAGATATCCACTAAGGCTAGAAATACATTTGGTCATCATTCTAGTATTTCCTTAGAGCATGAATAGTTCATGTCTGAATATGGGCCATGACACAGTTAATGAGGTCATAGATTTAGGACTGAAGCAAAATGACATACTACTTTCTGTAGCCTACTTTCTGTAGGGAAAGTACCCTTCTATCTTCCTAACTTAATTTAGGGTACCTGATTCTATTTTTTAAAAATCCTTATACAATAAGGGCTAGACCAACAGGGTTAAGTGACTTTTTTTTTTAAACCCTTGTACTTCGGTGTATTGTCTCATAGGTGGAAGAGTGGTAAGGGTGGGCAATGGGGGTCAAGTGATTTGCCCAGGGTCACACAGCTGGGAAGTAGCTGAGGCTGGGTTTGAATCTAGGACCTTCTGTCTCTAGGCCTGACTCTCACTCCACTGAGCTACCCAGCTGCCCCTTAAGTGACTTTTTAAGGTCACTCAGCTAGGAAGTGCATGAGGCCACATTTGAAGCCAGGTCCTCCCAACTCTAAGCTTGGCACTCTATCCACATAGTTTGCTTAGTTTATATTTGTTTACATGTTGTCTCCCTCATTAGATTGTCAGCTTCTTGAGTGTAAGAGTTGTCTTTTACCTTGTTTTGTATTCCAGGCACCTGGCACATAGTAGGTGCTTAATAAATGATTATTGAGAACTAGTCAAATTCTGTTAGCCTATTGATAACCCTTCATTCTTCTTTTCTTTCGAGTGCTTTCAGGAAAGAACTCTTCCTGTTTTCCATTTTGGCATATTTCGCCTACATTTGGTTCTATGGTCCTCAGTTCATACACATTCACGTTCTTCAAGATTCTTCAAAGGTTCAGCCTCCATGAAGACTTCCTTGATTCAGATTTTAGACAACAGTGATCCCAGGTCTACCTAAACTCTTATTTTGTTTCTTATTTGTACAGTGATTGTACTAAATACTTGATTGTATTTAGCATAGCATTTCATTTACATACTGGTTTTGTATGTACTTGTTTCATTTGAAATGAATGAAATAAAACCATTAATTGTTTACTATGCAGCCAAGCACTATGCTACCTACATGGCTAGGCTGTCACCCTGGGTTCTCTATCATGCCCCATCAACCTCTTTATCCTGGAAGATTGCTTTAGTCCTGGAACTCACAATTCCGAAGTATTAACCATCCCTGGTAGCCCTCCCTCTGATTAGATGGCTCTTCCACTTAAGGAGGGTAACCAGATCAGACATTTCTTTATATCCAAACTGGTTGTGCTCCTCCAGACTCTCTCATCCCACCCCTTTCCTTTCATTGTATTTCCCAGAAGGAGGTAAGCTGCTTGGGGGTAGGGACTGTCTTTCTTTTTGATTGCATTTGTATTACCAGCACTTATCACACTTCCAGACACATAAAAAACACTTGATAAATGTTTCTTGACTATGTAATGTTCAATAAATACTCTATTATCCATATGTCTCCATCTATCTATCTATATTTCTTTCTTCCTTTTCCTTCCTTCCTTCCTTCCTTCCTTCCTTCCTTCCNTAAAATCAATACTGTGTATTGGTTTCAAGGTGGAAGAGCGGTAAGGGCTAAGCAATGGGGGGGTAAGTCAGTGATGGGCAAACTATGGCCTGTGGGCCCCCTGAAATATTTTATCCAGCAGTGGGACATTATTCCTAATCTGACGAATACAATGAGTAGGATACAATACAATGAAACTCTGAAAGAGATGCCTTAGAAACAGATTGACAGATGAGCATTTCCTTTCCTTTGGCCCCCTCTTTAAAAAGTTGGCCATCACTGGGGTAAGTGACTTGCCCAGGGTCACACAGTTGGGAAGTATTTGAGGCCAAATTTTAACCCAGGACCTTCTGTTTCTAGACCTGGCTCTCAATCTGCTCACCCACTTAGGGTAAGAAATAAAATGGATACATATAAAATTATTAGGGTTTTATTGATAGCCATATTGATAATTAAAGCCACGTGCCTGATAAGAGCTAATTCAAATGCTGCGCCATACCTTCCCATCTGGCTGCTTTAGCAGGAAAGAGTGGAAGTACCAATCCTAATCTCCCTATTTAACCTTCTGTTTGTGTTGGTTTATATCACCACGTAAGACAGGAAGCCAATTGAATCATGGGAAATGTAGTCTGATAGAGATCTAAATATCCACAGTAAGTTTAGACCAGGAACCTCAAAATAAGTTCAATGGCTCCAAAATTTCCAATATCACAGGATGAATCCAGTCTTACTCTATATCTCTAGTTAGGGGAGTAGCCCTGCTTATTTTAGAGAAGTTCCTCTTCACTGAGGGATTTTCCTTACTACGTTTCCTCCCCCTTACCTGCATTGGTAAAGGGAGTTTCCTCTTTAGGAGTTCCCTTTTCCAGAAGTCTTCAACTTATGGCTGAAGGACCAAATCCAGCCCACTTTCTGCAAATGAAGGATGGTTTTTATTTTTTAAAAATATAATAAAATTTTAAATATAAAAGCTATTCTTAGCTTGCAGACTATACAAAAAAAGGCGGTAGGTTTGATTTGGTCCTCTGCCTATAATTTTCTGTCCTTTCTGACCTTCTGATCTATACTAATGAAGTCACATGTCTAGTATAAATTACAGAATTCATGTATACTTATATATGCATACATCAACACACATAAATAAACATGTTTTGGGGTGTTTATATGTACATAAGTATATATGTGTGGATATTATATATTTGTATATACATATATACACTCGCATATACATGATGCAGCAGTGTGAGTATAAGTAGCTTGCATGTTACCATTGAAGAATAATGTAGGAGTGTCAGCATAAAGAATATCATCGCTAAAGCCACAGAGGCAGCTAGGTGGTGCAATGGTTAGTGCACAAGGCCTAGAGTTAAGAAAACCTAAATTCAAATGAGGCCTCAGACTATATGATTTTGGATGAGTCACTAAGCTTCAGTTTCCTCATCTGTAAAATGGGTTTTAATAATACTACCTACCTCACAAGGTAGTCATGAGATAAATGAGATAAATTATATGAGATATGAGATAAATATTGTATGATAATGAAATCAATGAGATAAAAATTATAAAGCACTTAGCACAGTGCCTGGCACATAATGAGTGCCATATAAATGCTGGTGATAATGGTAATGAGGATTATATAGGATTGGAAAAGAAGGTAGGGAACATAAATCATGTAACCATGGCAAAATTCTCTTAATTAATCAATTAAATAAAATACAAAATGGAAAAAAAAAGAAAAGAAGGTAGGAAAAGCAGGAGCCTACTCTTAGACAGCCTATGTGCTTCCTTGGTATCCATGCAATGTCAAGGGGCAGCTAGTTAGTGTAGTGGACAGAGTGCTGGTCCTGAAGGCACAAAGACTCCTCCTTGTGAGTTCAAATCTGGCCCCCAACACTTACTAGTTGTGGGACCCTTTGAAATTCACTTAACTCTGTTTGCCTCCCTTTCCTTATTTGTAAAATGAGCTGGAGGAAGAAAGAACAAAACCATTCTAGTAGCTTTGCCAAGAAAACCCCAAATGGGGTCATGAAGAGACAGGTACAACTGAAACAGCTGAACAAAACGACCAATGTCAAGAGACCCAAAGGAGATCCTTCGGATCCCTGGGTGGGAACCTCTGCTTTTCTCTCCGTCCTCCTGAGGAGGATTGAGAGAAGGGCAGAGATAAAATCTGCACAGGACAAGGAGGTGTGGATAAATTGAGAGTTGTCCCATTTAAAGGAAGATCTCAATGAATGCATTCACAGACTCTTGTGAAGCATTCAACATGTATTTGACTTGGGCATAGTCTATCTCAGAGATGCTGCTATTTCTATTTCCTAAAACACAGCATTTATATCTGATATAGCACGGCTCTCCTAGGAAGCAAGGGGGAAGCCCTGTCTTGAGGTCCAAGTGTATTTCCAAGGATGAATCAATTTGGGATTAGCAGTTATTACGCTCATTTATGGGAATTTTCATAGATACAGCAAAATTATTTCGAACCCTGAGCTAGCCATTTTTACCTCTTGAAACTGTATGTTGGGATCATTGGTTGTCATAGTCTTTTCCTGTGGGTGAAAGAAGTTGGTTACTGGTATTACTAATTTTTAATCCCACCTATTAGGAAACACCAGCTTGCATAAATAATGACTGACTTTGCACCCCTACCCGCAGCCGCTAAATCTCATAATTAGAAACTACTACTACTTTTTAATATATTTCATTATCTCCTGATTCAAGCATCTTCAGGTCAAATACGTTAGAAAACAGCTAATTATGCTGTTCCCATGAGTAAGAAAATCTTTAAATTTAATTAAAAGACCTTAACTCAGTGCTTTCACATTAGGGTCTTGTTCCCGCAGGATTTTCTATGGTGTGCCTTAAAATGACAGCAAGTAATAGCTACTACTAATGTGAATCCTTAACCGCCTTCTTATATTTTTAGCTGAAGGATATTTTGATCACTTTCATTCCATTCTCTCCATCATGCCTCTATGTTTCCTGTTAAAAACGAGGACTAATTGGTAAAACTCGTTTGCCAGCTTTAAAGTTGTTTACTTACTATAATTCATGCCAATAAAGCACCTTAAACACGGAGAACGCTTTCTCAGCCTCAGTATTCTCTTTGACATATTAATCAACACAGAGGCAAAGGTGTCAGAAAAAAATCATGAAAGTGGAGAAAAAAATGCTAAGCACAACATCTGAGCTGCTGAAGGTTCAAGCATACAGTATGTGGTGACTTTTATGGGGCTGAGACGGAACCACCAAAATATATTTTTCTATTTTCTCTTCTAAATTGGAAAGTGGGAATAGAAGGAACTTTCTTGGCCCAATATTTTCTAGGAAAGCATGACAGTCAAGGTGAATCACGGGCTTTTTCAGTTGCAAGCTCAGTTTGGCATGTTTCTTTATCTTCAAACAGCTATTGAAAATGGTACCAAAGCAAGGAAGAAAATGATAGGTTCCTATATTTAGGAGTGGAAGGTATCGTAGAAGTCATCTGGTTCAACTATCTCTTTTAACAGGAGGAAACTGAGGCCCATGCCTTGTGTAGGGTCACATAACTAATATGCATCAGAAGCCAAACAACTCCAATTTTCCTGACTCCAAGCCTTCATGAGTATGTGCTTTGATGCTCTCATTGCAACCCTACATATACACAGTTACCTTATATGTATACACTGATGGGCACATATATATCATATCTACATAAAACACATGGATATGCCAGTATATCGTATGCACACACACACACACACACACACACACACACACAAATTTTGTTAGCAATTCTTGTTGTGACCCCATGGACCGTAGCTATCCATGGCATTTTCTGGGCAAAGATACTGAAGTGGCTTACCATTTCCTTCTCTACTGAATCCAATGGATTCATTATATTAGGCAATGAGAAGTCAAGTGACTAGCCCAGGGTCCCACAATTAAAAAAGAGTTTGAGGTCAGATTTAAACTTAACTCAGTTCTTACTGCCTCCAGGCACTTAGATGCCTCCTAGGCATATAGAGGGTAAATGACTTGCCCAAGGTCACATAGCTAGGAAGTGTCTGAGGTTGGATTTGATATATTTGTATATACATATACATATATATGATATTTGACATATGTGCAGGTTGGGGGTTGGAGTGTGTATATACACATACATTTATGCATGTACACAATATATGAACATAGGCATGGACATAGATCTAAGCTTAAAGAAAGATGCAGCAAAGGTTGTTATTTCTCTTCATTCAAAAATAATCTTTTCTTTCTGTGACCTCACATACTATTTAATAAATATAATATGCTCTGATTATATTCTATACATCATTCATCATTCTACATACATGTATACATATGAACAATGTACATGCCAAGCTAGTTTTGGGTGGAAAGATGATAAAATGCTCCTGATCTATCTATCTATCTATCTATCTATCTATCTATCCATCTATCTACTATCTATCTATCTATCCATCCATCCACCCATCCATCTACGATCTATCTATCTATCTATCTATCTTATCTATCCATCCATCTATCTATCTATGTACATATTTGGCTAGTTTGAGTCAGAGAGACTAAAATTCTATATAGACGTATGCATACATACATGTATATATTTTTATATAGAATATGTTGACTTAATTCAGAAGGAATGCATATTTCTTACTGAGAAAGATGATTGACTTTGATGGACTAACAACTCTATAGTAAAAAGCCCATTATCCCAAATCATAATGCAGATTTGGGAGTAGACACAGGCTGCCCAAGGCTAGAGAAAGAGAATAGTAATTAAGTAGTTGAAATCTGAATAGTTAGTCATTCATTCAATAATAAGTAGGCAATGGGGAGTATGGAAAGTTTTGTGTAGCTGGATAAAATTAGGTTTGGGGAATATTAATCTGGTGGCAGTGTTTGGTATGGATTAGAAGCAGAAAAGAACAGGTAGGAGGATTATTTTGAATCTCAGGTATAAACTCAGCAATAAAATACATTTATATATGTACATATATATGTAGTAAAAAGAATGAAGAATCAAAGATGGTTTAAAAATATTAATCCCTAGATAACTAGGAAAATAGTAGTTCCATTGTCAGAAATAAGGTCATTGGAGAGGGAGAGTAGTTTGGCATGGAGGCAAAGTGGAGAATACCATTTGGGACACACTTGTTTTCACATTATGGTTGGATATCCAGTAATGAATATTAGACTTGGACTTAGAGGACATCGATTTGAATCCCAGCCTTGCTACTTGGTACCTATATGACCTTGTTTAAATCACTTAGTCTTTCTGGACCTCAGTTTTTTCTCTTATCTATAATAAAATGGTGTTAGATCAGAGGATGACTTTTGATGTCACACTGAGTTCTAAATCTATATTTTTTGAGATATAAGTAGTCCTTTATGCAGTTAGAAGTACAGACCTGAAACTCAGGTGAGAGTACAAGTTGGTAATGTAGATTTCAGACTTAGGTATAATAGTAATAAGTTAAACTCTTAAAAAATATCATTTTACTGAAGCAAATTGTTCATAATTGAGGAGAAAGTTAAAGACTAAGCCAGTTATGGGACAGGATTAAAAAAAAAGTAGTGGCAGTAAATGAAACAAGAGCAATCAGAAAGGTAGATGGAAAACAAGAAAAATGTCATGCCATGGACAGCAATTGAAGAAAGAACTTCAAGAAGGAGGGGTGGTCAATTATGCCAAATGATGTAGAGGGATCAATGCCTGTGTGAGCCACGAAAAAAGGCCAGCTGATTAGATCTTAGGAGAGATGATTCCTTAGAAAGTCTAAATGTAAGACTGAAAATGCTGGTAATCTAAAGACAGTAGAAAAAAGAGATCTTGGGGTTTTGAGAGGATTGTTAATGCTGGTACTGAAATTAGTTGTGAGAGCAACTGGTTGAAAAGGATGAAAATGTTGAAGAGCATATACAGCTCTAAAAGTTGATGAGAAAGGAGACTGGAGGAGAGGTAACGTTAGAGAAGTTATCCAGAAATACCCCAAGGGAGATGGTGATTCAGAATTTAGTTGGTTCCAAGGAAAGCTATTTTCCTATGAAAACTGAGGAGGAAATTAAGGCCAAGACAAAAGGACCATGTTTTGCCCAGGATCAAGGGAATTGAGAAAAATATCTTTGTTTTTGTACTAAAAGGTAGAGGTAAGAATCAAGTTATAAAATAATCCAAAAGAATAGACTATACAAGGAACTAGGCAAAACAAAGGTCAGAGAGTACCACTAAAGAGAATGAAAATGGTCTAAATTTTGTAAAGTTGAATTTAGAAATGTGATATTATGTTAATCTGTTATTTATTCTATGCTTAATCTGTGTTCTCCATGAAAATTTTCCTTTCTCTGTATTAAAATGTCTTACATATTTTTAAAACAGTTGCCCATGTTATATAGTAGTGTCCTGAGCAAGGATGAAATGTGCTCTGAAAAATGTAAAGGCAATGGACCTCAAAGTGTTGGAAGGGGAAATTCTCCACCTCTGCAAAGTAGCTGCAAAAAGTTACCAAGCCATGAGGGGGCAGAGAGGCATAAGGAAAGTCAGAACCACACAGCAAAGGTCTGGAAATTAATCAGTGAAATAAAGTGATCCAAGTAATTAAAAAGTGGTCTAGTTCCAGGAACCCTGTAATCATTCAGGGGAATGTTGGGAGAATCTAGAACTGGCGTGGCTCCTGAGTCATTCTCAGGCTGTACCAGTAATGAGAGGTAGGATGCTGGCCAGAAAAATCTTTAGAAAATGCTGTTCCATTTTTTCACTTTAAGAATACATTTTATGGCTGTAGGTAATTCTGTAGAATAAGAGCTAGGAAGATGCCTAGTAATAACAATCAATCAATCAATCAATAAGAATTTTTAAATGCCTGTATGTGTCACCAATTCTGTTATATGATGGGAATATAAAGACAATGATGAAACAGTCCCTGCTCCCAAGGAACTTGGATTTTATCGAGGAAGATAACATGCACATACAAATAATATACCATATATATATATATATGTCACTAGAAGCTGAGGGGATCAAGAAAGATCTAAACTAAGATTGGAGGTAACTAGGAATTCTAAGAGGAGGATGTGAGGAGGGGATGAACCTCAGGCATGGGGGTCAGTCTGAAGAAGCACAGAAATAGAAAATGGAGAGTAGTGTGTAAGGAACAGCAAGAAGATAATTTTGATTGGATGGCATAACACAGAAAAGGCAGTAACATATTATTATATATTATATTGAAAGGTGGATTGAAGCCAGGTTTTAGAGGTTTTAAATTCCCAATAGAGAAATCCATATTTGACTCTAGAGGCAATAGGGACACATTGTAGTTTATTGGATAGGGTGACCTATGCTTTAAGAAAATCACTTTGACAAGAGTATTAAGAAGGGATTGGAGCAGAAAAAGGCACGATGTAGAGAGATGAGTTAGGAGGCCATTCCAGTCAAGAGGAGAAGGGATGCAAGTCTGAACTGAGGGGAGATTACTGAAATCTGTTAACAATTATTTTTAAGAGCTTTCTATGCAATAGCTACTGAAAAGTTAAAAAAAAATAGAAAGAAAACAAAAAATCTGTCCTTGCTTTCAAGGAGCATGTAGTGTAATTAGGGAGACAACATGCTAACAAGTATGTACAGAAAAGATATGTACAAACTTGAGGGGATTAAACCTCGGGAAGATCAAACCTCTGATGGTTAAAGGTGAGTATGTGGAATCAGAATTAGGAAGATGCTTAGTAAAAGAATAATTAATCAAGAAGCATTTGTTACCTGTCTGTTATGTGCCAGACACTATACTAGCTGCTGGGGAAACAAAGATATCTATTTCTTCATCTTTCTCTCTATCTCTCTATCTATCACTTATCTACTTTTCTATCTATTTCTATGACAAATTAGAGAAAATTCAAAGGGAAGGCACTAGTATTAAGGGAGATCAGGAAAGGTTTCTTATAGAATTTTAGCTGGGACTTGAAGGGAGTCAGGAAAGCTAGGAGTCAGAAAGAGGAGGAAGAGGATTCTAGGCATGGGGTCAGTCAGCAAAAATACACGAAGTAGGGAGATGAAGTATTGCTTGCAAGAACAGAAAATAGATCCAGTGCAACTGAATTGAAGGATACATGGTGAAGAGGACATTGTTAAGAAGACAGGAAAGGTAGGGAGGGGCTTTAAAGGACTTTAACAACCAAATATTTGATCCTGGAGACATAACAGTTCATTGAATAGAGTATTGACATAGTCAGATCATATTTTAGAAAGATCATTTTGATAGCTGAGGAGAACAGACTAGAGTAAGGAGAGATCTGAGGCAAGTAGCCTGAACAGTAGGCTATTGCAATAGTCCAGGTAGGAGGTGATAAAGAAATGTACCTGCAGTGTTAGAGCCAAATACAGAAGATGTTACTAATATGGAATCTCTAGCATCTGGCAACTTATGGGTCATGATAAAGAATGAGGAATTGAGGATGACATCTGGGTCATGAGCCTGGCCAACCAGGAGGATGATGCTGCCTTCAAAACATAGGAAAGTTAGAAAGAAGGATTGGGCAAGCTTGGGAAATAATGAGTTGAGTTATGGATGTGTTGAGTTTAAGATGTCTTTGGGGATATCCTGTTCAAGATTTACAATAGGACATTGCATAACATGGGTAATTAGATGGTGCACTGGAAAAGCATTGGGATAGACCTTGGATAAAGTCAAATCTGGCCTCAGACACTACTTGTGTGACCTACGGCAAATCACTTAACCCTGTTTGCCTCAGTTCCTCATTTGTAAAATTAATGCTGGAGAAATTAATTGGAGAAGAAAATAGCAAACCACTTCAGTGTCTTTGCCAAGAACCCACCCCCCACACAACCCCCAAATTAGGGTCATGGAAAGTTGGACACAACTGAACAACAATTGAAGACAATAAGACTGTGTGTCAGGAGAGAGGTTAGGGTTGGTAACTAGGTAGCACAATGAATAGTAAGTATGCTGGAGTTGGAGTCAGTAAGACCTCAGTTCAAATCCTACCTCAAATACTCACTAGCTATATGACCCTATGCAAGGTAATTAGCCTCTTTTACTTTCCAATGAGCTTCTTCATCTTTAAAATGGGGATAATAATAGTAATGACCTCACAAAGTTATTGTGAGGATAAAACAAGATATTTCTAAAGTCCTTTGCCAACCTTAGAGTAATATATAAATGTCTAGCTATTATATAAATCTGAGATGATAATTAAATTCATGGGAGCTAATGAATGAAGGGAATATCATGGGAAAGATCTTATAGAAATAGAAATGAGAAGACTTGAAAGTGATTGGCATGTGGATGAGGGATGTTTTCATTTATATATCCTTTTAAAGTTTAATTATAATAATAGCCAATATTTACAGAACATTTTATGGTCTGAAAAATGATACATACCTATCTATACATTATCTATCTATCTATCTATCTATCTATCTATCTATCTCTTATTTAAGCCTCATGGCAACTCTTTGAGGCAGGTACTATTATTTTCCTCCTTTCACAGGTGAGGAAATTAAAGCTGAGAGAGGTTAAGCAATGCATCCAGGTTTAAATAGGAAATAAATATTTGAGAAATTATTTGAATTCAGGTCTTCCTGACTGGGTCCATGTCTGGTATTCTTGACAAAGACTACTGACAAATAATTTCCTTACAAAAACCCTATGAAGGATGTATTATAGTATTTCTATTCCCATTTTACAAACGAGGAATCTGAGGCTCAGAAAGGCTGTCATAAACTGAGTCAATAATAGAGTGGAATTCAAGAACTAAGCCTGTTTTCTCTTTCTGCTTTTCCATGCTTCTTTTTTAGGAGAGAAACCATCTACTTCAACAAACTCCAGCTGCTTGAGACTTTCCCTTAGCCAGACTATAGACTCATTGCCTGATTTGGTCTCTACTTTTCCTTGTCCCACTAGTTCCTTTGGTTTTTATGGTTATGTAAAGGCTTCATTTATACCCCAAAGTTGCTCCTAATTACTTTAGGGAGAGATGCTCTTGAAGTCATTCATCTCTCCTTCCAAGCTTTCCTTGCTTCTCAATCTTCTATAAATGCCTTTAAGTAGCCTCATAATCTTTAGTTTCTCTCTCATTCAATCCATCTAGCTCTTTAATCAGATTAACCTTCCAAAAAAGCATTTTCATTGATATCCGCCTTCAAAGTTCTATAAGATAAAAATCCAAATTCCTCACTCTGACTTTGAAACTCTCTACAATCTACCCTCTTTCTGTCCAACTTCATCTGCCATTGATTCTCCACTAGGATATTCTTCTAATTTCCTGAATACAGGATGCTCATTTCCTACTACAATCGTTTGCCCATGTTTCTCCCTGTACTTTTCCATAGGCACAGGCCTTTCATCATTTCTCCACAGAACTAGGTCCTATCCATCCTTCAGTGCATAGGACCAGTCCCAGTGATTGTAGCACACTTTCATTTCCCTCCTCCTCTGAAAACCTGCCCATTGTCTGCAAAATATGTCAGGTATTGATTCATATTTAGTTGTGATTTTTGAAAATTAGCTATTTAATATGCACATGTCTTGCCACTTGTTAAATCAAAAGTTCTAGGTGGGACCATATGTCTCCCCTTTCTTTTGCATCTCCTGAGCTTCTAGCACTTTCTGTATATGTAGAAATTCATTTGTACTCATAGAAGACTTTCATAATTTGCCTTTTCTATTCTTGCCTGGGACTTGCCAAACACTAGCAAAATAAATGGTGAAACTATGTTTAAAGTTCATACTATTTACTGATGTATTTGTTGTGGCTCAATCATTTCAGTCATGTCTGGCTTCTCATGACCACATTTTGGGTTCCTTAACAAAGATACTGGAATGGTTTGCCATTTCCTTCTCCAGCTCATTTTATAGATTAGGAAATTGAGGCAAATGGGGTTAAATTATTTACTTGCTCAGAATCACACAGGTAGTATCTGAGGCGGATTTGAACCCAAGAAGACAAGCCTTACTGATTCCCGGCTCAGTATTCTACCTACTATGTGACCTACTGGCACAATATTCCCTTTATTCTTCTATGATTCATCCCCATCAGTCATACTTCTTGTACAGGCTATTCCAAATCTTAATTGTTGAACATTATTGCCTCTTCTCAGTCCCTTTCTTTCACTTTTCTATAGTTTCTGACACTATCTGTGATCCTTTCTATATCTGTATTCTATTCTCCCTAGACACTGTTCTTCAGTGGTTTCCCTTGTATATAATTCTAGTTCCCTGACTGTTTCTTCCTGTTTTCCACTATTTCATATTACTTTTCTTTTTTACCAAATGTGAGTATGTTTTAAAGATGTCTCCGTCTCCCCTTTCTGTCTCTATTTTCTTTCCCTTGGCATTCTTAATACTCATATGGCTTCTGCTGTCACCTCCTTGTGGTTGATAAATCCATATATCCAACTCCTTTTTCTTCCAGTTCCTTTTTTTATGACTGCAGGTTGGACATCCTCATAAATGCCAGCACCTCACATTCAACTGTTCCTCATATCCTGAACTCATTATCTTCCTCCCAAAAACCTGTTGCTCCTCCACATTTCTCTATTTCACGTGATGATATTAAAATATGCCCTGTCATCCATTCTCAAAATCTTAGACTTAAATTGAATTTTTCTGCCTCCTTCAATGACATACCAACAAGTATTCATTAGGCATCTACTGTGTCCTAGGCGCTGCCCTAGGTGCAGGAATGGAACAATCCCTACTCACAAGCAGCTCATATTCTAATGGGGATGGGGCAACATCTGTGTTGTAAAATATATACAGCATAAAAATAAAGTGAATAAATACAAGTAAAAGTAAAGTAGCTAAACATAATTTTCTTTGGGAGGGAAGTTACTAGCATGTGGCGAAATCAAGAAAAAGGTAATGCTAAAGGTTTGTCTTGAAGGAAGAGAGGGACTCTGTGAGGGCAAGTAAGCATGGAGTACATTCAGGGCAGGTGGGATAGCCGGTGCAAAGGCAAGGAAATAGGAGATGGAGTCTCATGTGAGAAACAGAGTTTGGCTGCATCAATGAGGGAGGAGGAGAGCAATATTCAGTGAAAATGGAAAGATAAGTTGGGGTCAGTTTGTATAGGGATTTAAAAGCTAAACACAAGAGTTTATATTTAGTCTAAGAGGTAATAGAAAGAGCTCTGTAGTCAATTAAGGTAATTATTCAGATCTGAGCTTAAAGACAGTTGTATTGATAACAGTGTATAGCATAATATGGAGGGGGCATGGGCTGCCTTGAGGTAGATGGACCAGCTGGGAGCATGGGGTAATAATTTAGGTGAGAAGCAATGAGAATTTGAACTAAGGTTATAGCTGTGTCAGTAGAGAGAAGGGGTCAGGTATGAGCAATTTTGTCAAGGTTGAAATGGCAGAATTTGTCAATTGATTGGATATATGGGCTGAGGAAAACTGTCAAGATAAGGATAAGGCCAGGTTATGAACCTAAGAGATTGATAGATGGTGGTGCCTTAGAGCAAAACAGGGAAACTTGGAGGAGCGAAAAGTTGAGGGGAAAAAGATGAATTCAGTTTTAGACATATTCAGTTTGAGATATCTCTGGGAAATATAGTTTGAAATGTTCAAAAGACAATTAGTGAGGTAGTACTAAAGCTCAGGGAGAGAGATTGGGGCTGGAGTTAGGTATACAGATCTGAGAGTAATCTCCATAGAGATGACACTTAAAGAAACTGACAAGATGTGAGTGTGTGTTTGAGAGATAGACAGACAGACAGAGACAAAGAGAGAGAAAAGGAGAGAAGAGAGGAGAGGAGAAAGAAGAGGACTTTTAAAATTTTGGGGTATAGGCATGGTTATGGGACATGATATGGAGGATGGGCCAGAAGAAGAAACCAAGATGAAACAGTCAGATGTGTAGGAGAATGAGAAGACAGTAGGAGTTTCCAGGAAAGAATAGTCAACACTGTAGCAGATAGATCAAGAAAGATGAAAACTGGAAAAAAATGGTAATCAAGAGATTGTTAGTTACTTTGGAGTGGGTAGTTTCCTTCCTTGCTTCCTTCCTTCCTTCCTTCCTTCCACTTTCCAACAGCCTTTATTTTTTCTAAATTATTTATTTAACCATTTTTTTCTTTTTAAATTTTGAGTTCTAGACTCTCCCCATCCCTCTATAGCTCCCATTGAGAAGACCAACAATATGATATACATACATACATATATATATATATATATTATACCTGTGAAATCACACACAACATATCCATATCACAAAAAAGCAAGAAAAAACAATAGGAAGAAAAATATATTTCAATTTGCACTCAGAGTTCATCATTTCTCTCTCTGGAGGTGGGTAGCATTGTTTTTATCATGAGCTCTTTGGAATTTTCTTGGACCATCATATTGATCAGAGTCATATCTTTCACAGTTTATTGTCATTATAATGTTGCTTGTATGTCTCACTTCACTTTCATCTGTTTGTATAGGTCTTGCCATGTGTTTTTTAAAAAGATGCTTACTTTCTGTCTTAGTAGTAACTCTTAGACAGGAGGGCAAGACCTAAGCAAATGGGATAAGTGACTTGCCCAGGGTAACATAGCTAGGAAATGTTAGAGACCATATTTGAACTCAAATCCTCCCAAATGCTGTCCTGATGCTCTTTGTCTTGTATCATCTAGCCTCTCCAACTACATTATTTTGAAACCACCCTTCTCATCATTTCTTATAGCACAATAGTACTTCACAAGTATATGCTTCAACTTGTTTAGCCATTTCCCAATTGAACATCTCAGTTAAAAAAATTTTTTGCCACCACAAAAAGAATTGCTATATGTATTTTTGTAAACATAGGTCTTTTTTCATTTTTCTTTGATTTCTTTGGAGTACATTTTTAGTAGTAGTGTTGCTGGATCAAAGGTATGTACTATTTTATTGGGGATACATTCAATTTGTCCTTCTGAATGGCTGGACCAGTTCACTACTCCACCAAAAGTTCATTAATGACTTTGGATAGCTTTTATTTCTTCTTTCTGCCTATTCATATCCTTTGAACATTCATTAATTGAGAAATGGTTCTTATTTTTATAAATTTGATCCATTTTCTATATATTTGAGAAAAGCCTTTATCAGAGAAACTTGCTCTGAATTAAAAAAAATTACTTCATTGTTTATGGTACCTTTTAGTGAAATTAGTTTCTCCACCGTCTCTTTAAATTAGATGTGGTTTTATTTTTGTTTTGCCTGAGATCAGAATTGCTTCTCTGCCTTTTTCTTTTCCACTTGGACTAAAGTGTAATATATCTTCTATAACCTTTTGTTTTAATATAGTATGTGTCTTTCTGTTTCAAGTATATCTTTTCTACAGAACATATCATGGGATTCTAATTTCTAATCCGTTCTGCTCTTTCTGTTATATGGGTGAGCTCATCCTATTCACATTCACAGTTATGATTACTATATATTTTTCTCCATCTTATTTTCTTCTGTTTATCCTTCCCTATGTCTCTCTGGGTCTCTGTGTTTCTCTCTCTCCCCATCCCTTCTCCAAAGTTTGTTTTGCTTCTGATCACTGCCTCCCTTACTCACCCCTCCCTTTTATTATTTTTCTTACCATATCCCTTATCTTCTTCCCCTCCTATTTCCCTATTAAGATAGATTTCTTTAAAAAAATTTAAATTAATCTTTTCCCTTTTTTAATTTAGAATATTTTTCCATGGTTATAAGATTCATGATCCTGCACCCACTTCTTCCAACCCACCCCCTTCCTGCTCTTTCTTCCCCCTGCCTGAATCCAACAAGCAGTTCCACTGGATTATACATGTATTATTGTTCAAAATCTATTTCCATGTTATTCATATCTGCAGTAGTTCAATCCTTTAATATCAAAATACCAATCACCTCTCTATCATATTACGTGATTGATCACATATTTTTCTAATGCATTTCCATTTGCACAATTCTTTCTCTGGATGTGAATAGAATTCTTTCTCACAAGTTTCTTGGAGTTGTCCTGGATCATTGCATTGCTGCTAGTAGAAAAGTCTATTACATTCAATTGTGCCATCATGTATCAGTCTCTGTATATAATGTTCTCCTGGTTCTGCTCCTTTCACTCTGCATCAATTCCTGGAGGTCATTCCAGTTCACATAGAATTCCTCCAGTTTATTATTCCTTTTAACACAATAATATTCCCATCACTATTGGATACCACATTTTGTTCAGCCATTACCCAATCAATGGATGCCCCCTCATTTTCCAATTTTCTGCTATCACAAAGAGCATGTCCATAAATATTTTTGTACAAGTTTTTTTTTCTCATTATCTCTTTGGGATACAAACCCAGCAGTGGTATGACTGGCTCAAAGGGCAGGCATTCTTTTAAAGCCCTTTTCACACAGTTCCAAATTGCCCTCCAGAATGGTGGGACCAATTCACAACTCAACCAGCAAGGTATTAGTGTCTCAATTTTGCCATATCCCCTCCAACATTTATCACTTTCTTTTGCTGCCATATCGGCCAGTCTGCTAAGTGTGAGGCGGTACCTCAAGAGATGTTTTGATTTGCCTTTCTCTAATTAGGAGGGATTTAGAACATTTTTTCATGTGCTTATTGATAGTTTTGATTTCATCATGTGAAAACTGCCTATTCATGTCCCTTGACTATTTGTCGATTGGGGAATGGCTTGATTTTTTGTAAATTTGATTCAGTTCCTTATATATTTGGGATATTAAACCTTTGTCAGAGAGTTTGTTATAAAAACATCCTCCCAGTTTGTTGCTTTCCTTCCAATTTTGGTTGCATTGGTTTTGTTTGTACACAACCTTTTTAATTTGATATAATCAAAGTCATTCATTTTACATTTTGCAATATAAAATTTATTTTAATTTAAAAAATTTTTATATTTTAATTTTAATTATTTTTTACCAATTGCATGTAAATTTCCATATAAGTTTTCCTAAGTAATATGATAGAACTTATCTCCTTCCCTCTCTTTCTTTGCCCCTCCAGATAGCAGCAGGCAATTTGTAATGGGTTATATATGTGTTATCTTACAAAACTTACTTCCATATTGTTCATTTTTTTAAGTGAGTAATCTTATAAAACCCAAACCCCTCAAACATAAACCCAAATAAACAATTGAAAAATCATATGCTTTCATTTGCATTCTGATTCCAACAGTTTCTTCTCTGGTGGTGGATAGCACTCTTTGTCATAAGTCCCTCAGAATTGTCCTAGACCATTCTATTGCTGATAATAACTGTTTAATCACAGTTGATTATTCCACAATATTGCTGTTACTGTGTTCGATGTTTTCATGGTTCTACTTACTTCACCCTGCGTCAATCCATGAAGGTCTTTTCAGCTCTTTCTGAAATAATCCTATTCATCATTCTTCACAGCATGATAGTGTTCCATTGCCACCATATACCACAATTTGTTCAGCCATTTCCCAATTGATGGGCATACCTTTAATTTCCAATTCTTTGTCATCACAAAAGGAAAAGCTATAAACATTTTTGTACAAGTAGGTCCTTTCATATGATTATTGATAGCTTTGATTTCTTCATCTGAAAACTACTTATTCATATCCTTTGAGCATTTGTCATTTAGGGAATGATTTGTATTCTTATAGTTCTGAATTAGTTCATTATACATTTGAGAAATGGGACCTTCATCAGAAAAAAAATTGTCATAAATTTTTTTTAGTTTATTGTTTCCCTTCTAATCTTGTTTGCATGTAAGATAGATTTCTATACCCAATTAAATGTGTGAGTGCATCTATATCTATCTATCTATCTATCTATCTATCTATCTATCTATCTATCTATCTATCTATCTATCTATCTATCTTCTTTCCTCTTTGAATCAAGTCTGATGAGAAAGTCTTTCAAGCATTGTATATCACCCCTACTGCCATTTCCCTCTCTACTATAAAAGCTTTTCCTTGAGTGTCTCTTTCATGTGAAAAAATTTTCTCCATTTTATCTCTTCATTTTCCCTTCTCCAAGTGCATTCCTTTTTCTCATTCCATTTTTCCTTTGGAGATTATTTCTACATCATGCACTCATACCCATGCTCTCTTTGTAGGCTCCTTTTAAATGCCCGAATCATGATAGAATTCTCAGGAGTGACATGTATTATCTTCCCATATAGGACTGTAAGCAATTTAACTTTATTGAGACCCTTATGATTACTCTTTCATGTCTTCCTTTGTGTTTTTTCTTTGCTTCTCTTGAGTCCTATGTTTGAATTGTCAGAATTTCTATTCAACTCTGTTTTTTTTCATCCAGAATGCTTTAGAGTCCTCCATTTAATTAAATATCCCCATCTCCCTGAAGGATTGTATTCAGTTTTGTGGGGAAGATTATTCTTGTTTATAATCCTAGTTCTTTTACCATTTAGAATAGAAATTCCAAGACTTCTGTACCTTTAACATGGAAGTTATTTAAATTTTGTGTGATCTTGACTTTGATTCTGTGATATTTTAATTATTTCTTTCTAGTTGTTTTCAATATTTTAATATGGGAGTTCTGGAACTTTGCTATATTTCTGGGAGTTTTCATATTGGGATCTCTTTCAGAAGCTGATTGGTTTATTCTTTCAAATTCTATATTACCCTCTGGTTTTTAGATATTGGGGGAGTTTTCCTTATTTATTTCTTGAAATATATCAGCCCATTTTTTTATTTTGGTTTTCAGATTGTCCATTAATTCTTAATTTTTTCTACTTGATCTTTTTTCTTTTTTTAAAAAATTTTATCCCCTCACCCTGCCCCCCCCCCGTTACATTTAAAAACAGCTTATAATGCTTTTTTCAAAAAATGTTGAGGCTCAAATTCTCTACCTCCCTTCCCTCCACAAATTCCTTTCCCTTAAGATGATAAACAATCTAATATAGATTTTGCATGTGCAATAATGTAAAACATTTCCCCATATTAATCCTTTTGTGGAAGGAAACTCAGAAAAAATTAAGAAAAGAGAAAAAAGTTTGTTTTGGTCTGGAGATGACATTTTCTATCATGAGTCCTTTGGAATAGTTTTGGATTATTTTATTGCTGAGAATAGCTGATATTCATAGTTGTTCATTGTAAAGTATTCCTGTCACAATATGACTTTCTCCTGATTCTGCATATTTCACTCTGCTTTAATTCATATGAGACTTTCCATGGTTCTTTGAGTTCTTTCTGCTTGTCATTTCTTATAGCACAACAGCAGTCCTTTGCAATCAGATACTATTACTAACTCAACCATGCTGATTGATGTTTTAACTATTTTTGTACACAAAAATCATTCCTTTTAAGAAAAATTTTATCTTTGGGATGCTAACATAGTAAGGTACAACTGAATCAAAGGGCATAGGTCTGAATTACTCTCCAAAATGATTAAATTGGTTCACAACTTCCCCAGCAATATATTCATGTCCCAGCTTTCCCACATCCCCTCCAAGTTTTGTCATTTTCGTTTTCTGTCATGATAGACATTTTGATAGGTGTGGGGTATTATGAAAGGTGGATTTGATAAAGCATTTTTGCAAGACTAGAGAGAGATTTGATCACTTTGTTTGAGAACTCCTTGTTCATATCCTTTGATCATTTATCAACTGGGGAATGATTTATACTTATATATTCAACTCATTTCCCTACATATTAGAGAAATACATTTTTTGTGTAGTTTCTGTTCTCTACCTCTCCCAATTTACCCTTTTTTCCATCAACCCTAAACCTTGTCTCCTATTTTCTTGTGAGGTAAGGCAGCTTTCTCCATCCAATTGATTGGGCATGTTCTTCTTGTGTTGAATCATTTCTGATGAGAGTAAAATTCACATACTGTCCTCCCTCCCCTCCCCCATCTTCTTCTCCATCATGAACATCCCTTCATGTCTCTTTTATGTGGAATAATTTACCCCATTCTATTTTTCCCTTACCCCCCAATGCATTCCCTTTTCTCATGCTTTAATTTTATATTTTATATAATCCCATCATATTCAACTCTTGCCCTCTATTTATGTATATCCCTTCTAAGTGCTTTAATAATGGCAAAGTTCTTTAGCATTACAAGAATCATCTCCCTGTGTAGGGATGCACACTGTTTAACATTATTGAATGTCTTTTGATTCTCTTTCTGTTTACATTTTTGTGATTCTCTTGAGTCTTTCATTTGAGAGTCAAATTTTCCATTCTACTCTGGTCTTTTCATTGAATACCCATTATGTTGGGTAAATTGTTATAGGTTAAAGAACTAGCTGCTCCTTTATCTTTGGAGTATCATATTCTAGGTCCTCTGATCCTTTAATATAGAAGCTGCTAAGTCTTGTGCTATCCTAATTGTGTCTCCATGATATTTGAATTATTTCTTTTTGGCTACTAACACATTTTCTCCTTGACTTTAAAGTTTAGGAATTTGGCTATAGTATTCCTGGGAGTTATCCTTTTGGAATCTCTTGCGGGAGGTGATTGGTGGATTCTTTCCATTTGTTTTGACTTCTGGTTCTACAATATCAGGGCAGTTTCCTTGATGATTTCTTGAAAGATGTTGTCTAAAATATTTTTTCATGGCATTTAGCTAGTCCAATAATTTTTAAATCATCTCTCCTAGATTTATTTTCCAGGTCAATTGTTTTCCCCACAAGATATTTCACATTTTCTTCTATTTAATTTTTTTAAAATTTTCTTTGATTCTTTCTTATGTATCATGGAATCATTAGCTTCTCCTTGCCCAATTCTAATTTTTAAGAATGATTTTCTTGAGTGAGCTTTTGTACCTACTTTTCCATTCTACCAATTCCACTTTTTAATGAGTTCTTTTCCCCAGTGAATTTTTTGTAGCATTTCCCCTAAAGGGCCAATTCTGCCTTTCAGGAAGTTTTTCTTTTCAGTACATTTTCATATATATATATATATATATATATATATATATATATATATATATGCCCCCCCACCCCAATTTGGCTAATTCCACTTTTTAAGAAGTTCTTTCTTTCTTTGGATTTTTGTGCCTCTTATCAATTGACCTATTCTGTTTTTTAAGATATTAATTTCTTTAAAAATTTTCATGCCTCCTTTACCAAGTTGATGACTCTTTTCTCATGATTTTCCTTTATTACTCTCATTTCTTTTCCCAATTTTTCTTCTACATCTTTTATTGTTTTTTTAAAAATCTTTTCGAGCTTCTCCATTAAATATTTTTGGCCTTAAAAGCAACTAATATTTTTCTTAGAGACTTTGAATACAACAGTATTGACTTCTTTGTCATTTTCTGAGTTTGAGACTATCCTCTCACCAAAATAATTTTCTATGTTGAATTTTTTTGTGGTTTGATCATTTTCCTGCCTTTTTCTTCTCTTAGTTTAAAAAACTAAAAACTAAAAAAACTTTCACTGTGGTGAAAGGAACACTGTTCCAAACTTCAGGTTCTTTAGAGCCAGTACTGGGGAATCTATCTGTTTTCAGTTCTTTCAAGATAATATGTAAGGAGAGGGGGGTTTAATACTACGTTTACCTGTTCTCTGGTCTGAGAGTAACTCCTTAGAACTGTGACTAGGGTCCCTTGTTCTCTTGTGCCTTTAAGTGCTGGTATATGCTGGTGCTCCTTTACACCCTGTGACTACACCCAAGAATTGTAAACTGGTTCTGCATATTGCTATGCAACAAGAGTCTTGCACCCAGAATCAGTGAAAGGACTCCTGTAATCTTCTTCTGAGCAGTTGTCTAATTCCACTTATCATCTACGGGTGAGTCTTCTGAAAGCTTTGGCTGCTTCTTCAATTATACCCAAGGCCTGTTGCCTCTGTTGGGCCTGCTCTAGCATGCTGTGTTCAGCTTCTACTCTAGTATACTAGATCCCTTGTGCTGGCCTTCTAAGTTGTTTTAGGCTGAAAAATCACTTCACCTTGTCTTTTTGTGAATTGTGCTGCTCCAGAATTCATTTTGAGGCATCGTATCATTGCTTTTTGGAGGGTAATTTTGTAGAAATCAGATGGGTCCCTGTACCTTCTATGCCATCTTGGCTCTGTCCCTCTCCTTGATCTTTATTCTAGGTCAGTTTTCTTCCAATAAGATAGTTCACATTTTCTTCCATTTAAAAAATTCTTTTGACTTTATTTTGTTGTTTCTTAAAGTCTTATGGAGTCATTATTTTCCACTTGCAAGATTCTAAGTTTTAGGAAATTAATTTCTTTAGTCAACTATTGCTATTCTTTTTCCATTTGGTCAATTCTAATTTTTAAGGAGTTTTCTTATTCAATGAATATTGTGCTTTTTACCAAGCTGTTGTTTTTTCATAATTTTCTTGTATCACTCATTTATTTTCCCAATTTTTTCTCCTGCCACTCTTATCTCTTCCTTTAACTCTTCTAGGAATTATCAGCGGCTTGCCTCCCATTAGCATTTTCATTTGATGCTTTGGTTGTAACAGTTTTCACATTGTTGTCTCCTTTTAAATTTATGTCTTAGTTTTTCCTCTTACCAGAGAAGGTTTTTAAGGTCAAGTTCTTTTCTTCTTGTTTGCTCATTTCCCCAGATTATTTCTTTACTTTGAACTTTATATTAAGGGACTCTATATATCTGAGCATGGAATAGCTCTACCAAACTTCAAGCTGCTATTTTTCAGAACTAGTTCTGGGGTTCTTCTGCAAATTTGTGGTGCTTCCAAAATCCTGGGAGAGGTCACTGCTCTCCTAGACTGTGCTCTGGTCTTAACACAGTAAGAGCCCCCTTTCTCATGTAGCCTCAAATATTAGTGCTCCTCTTGACCTTGAAATTGTGAAGAGTTCTTGGTCCCTTGCAACAAATAAGAAGCACTCCTCTCCTTTGAAATGGGGAATATAAACCCTTGTATTGGTTGATATTGGTATTAAGTTATTGTTTAGGGTTGGATAGGATCTTGTTTGGGGTTGATCCTGTTGTTAACAGTTGGAGAAAAAAATGGCTGGTCTTGGCAGTAAAAGAAAATCTGCTTAGACTGTTATACAATAAAAAACTCCATTTATTCTAAGAAAGTATGGAAGGGAAAGGAAAAGGAAGCAAAAAGGTAATTATAGGAGATATAATTCCCTATAACTAATCAATACTAATCTTTATCCCCCAAATTTCTAATCCTCACGCATTTGCTTCTTGATCACCCAAAAAGTGATCCTCCTTAAACCTACACTATCACATTCTACCTACCCCCAAACCCAACTATCTATATTATTCTAATGTATAGATGTATAATGATTAATCTCCTTTAAATATGAAGAAGTAAAAAGTTGTATTCTCTTACTGACCCCAAATGGCTGCTAGGGATAAAAAATTGGCTTCCTCTCTCTTCACAACAGAGTTTGTAGTTCAGGACCAAAATGGCTTTCTTGTCTCTTTACACCTCCCTGGAACTCTGACCTATAACTTGTGGGTAACAGAGTTGCTAATCAGTGCTCCCTACAGTCAGTGCCGGCAAAATATCCCTATAATCTTTTTCTGGCCAATTGTCTGACCCCCTTATTGTCTCTGGGCTGAAACTTTCTAAAGCTGCTGCTGCTGCAGCTATCCTGGCTACCTCCCAAGTTTACCACTGTGATTTTGTCACTCTGTGAGTCCATACTTACACTGTTCTTACAGACCTCTCCTGTGGACCTCCTAAATTATCTTAGGCTGGAAAAAGGCATTCCTCTGACACTTATCTGCCACTCCAAAATTTGATTTAGAGTGTCATTTTAAAGTTGTGGGGAGAATATTAGGAGAATTCATCTGGGACCCAGCCTATACTCTACCATCTTGTCACTCTTCCCTCTTTGGTGTAGTTTTCATTTGAATGATAAGGAACAGAAGCCAGATTGAAAAGTGTTAAATCAGAAAAATAGGAAGTAAATGTAGTTATCCTTTTCAAGGTATTTAGCCAAGAAATGGAAGAGAGAGAGAGAGCATAGGGTTAATGAAAGTTTTTAAAGGATGGTGGAAACTTTAGCATATTTGAAGGTAGAAGAGAAGGAACTAGTAAGTAGGGGGAATTTAATGATTTGAGTGAGATGTGGGATTATCGAATATTCAAACTGATGGAAAAGACAGAGGGAATGGAATATGCATTATAGAGAGATTGACTGAAAAGCAGAAGGACTGACTGTCAGATAAAGGAAGAGATTGAGAGAGAACATTAAAGGAGTTTAAGATGAAGGCAATGAGAGAAGAGGATGCTTATGTTAAAAGGCTTCTTTTTTTAGAAAAATAAGGGACAAGGTCTTCAGTTAAGAGATTAGGAGGAGGGAGAAATGTAGGAGGCTTAATGAGGGAAGAGAAGGTTTATAATTTTTTTTTGAGGAGTGAGATAGGGAATCAATTATGGAAGAATAAAAGGACTTGCTATAGTGAGGGCCCATTTAAAGCTGGACAACATGAATTTATAGTGTACCCAGTTAGCATGATTATGTGACTTTTCCAACTGAGTTCTATAGTTGTAGAAGTAAGAATAGAGGAGGAAGATTGTGGAAGTTAACTGAGGTTGAAGTTTTGCAAGAGGTGAGCAAAACAAACAAACAAACAAAAAAAAAAACAACCAGCCAAGGGAATTGAAAGTAGAGGACAGTGACAAGATGAAATATATTGGTACTGAGCTAACTGCTTGAGGCTGATGAAGGAGTAAAGTAAAATCAGAGCAGGTGTTCTGAGTATTGAGGGATGGAAGGTTTAGAGATCTTGACAAGAGAGAAAAATAAGTTTAGGATGGGTTGGTACAGGGAGAGAGCAGATGAGAGGAGGTTATAGTTATTTATGCAAATGTCTAGGTTACTAATTGGGGAAGTAGAACACTTGTGGGTAGTAGTGAGATGTGATGTGTGCCCATCCATGTATGTGATTAAGGTCGAGTGAAAGAATAGATTGTAGGATTTAGGAAAGGTGAGGAACTGGAAGACTAGGAAGTTTAAGAGAGTATATATAGATATTAAAGTCAACTAGCATAAAGATAGATGATGGGAGGGAAGGAAGATGGTAAACCAAGTGATGAACTCCTTCAAAAATAATGGAGAATGACCTCAGGGTTGTTATACTATGGGTATCATGATGATTCAGAATGGGTATAATATTTTGATTATGTGAAGTTCAAAGGAAGAAGGGTTATTGAGAGAAGGAAAAGGGAGAATCTGAACTAACAATGGGGAATAAGAGATGCTCTATTATTCCTCCAGAATCATTGTGTCAGGGGTGTGAGAGAAGGTATAGCCAGTATTAGAGAGGACGGTTGGAGACGCATTGTCATCAGAGGAGAATTGTGTCTCAATGAGGGAAGAAGCTTGAGAGACAGAGGTCCAGGATGAAAGAATTTATTCACTATGGAACAAGAATTCCAAAGGGCACATTGGAGACCACGAGCAGGACTGTAGTGAGACACGAGTAGGCTAAGGTTAAAAAGGATGGGAAGATGGGGTCAAAAGACAGATTTTCCTGAATGTGATTGATTAGCAATGGGATAGGAGAAAAACAGGAGAAACCATAGGGGGAATAATAGGTAGAAGATAAATAGTGAAGCCCATAGTCCAGTGATGGGCAACCTTTTGAGCTTGGTATGTCAAAATTCGCCAAAAAACCGAGCATAACACGGGTGATGTATCACTTCAAGAAAAAAAACACCATAATTTTGCAATACTTATAGTTTAAATAACAAAAATGTATAATTGTAATATATAACTGTATTTAATAAACCAAAATAGGTACGTTAATATAGGTAAAATCGCCATCTATAGTGCACAGAGTGTCTACATTACACTACAGCAAATGTTTCATCCTTGGCACGTGGCCCCATACTTCTCTGTATGCAGCCGCATGTGGCCGTGTGTCATGGAAAATGGCTATGCGTGTCAGTGCTGACACACGTGTCATAGGTTTGCCATCACCGCCATAGTCTGTCAGTGGTGTTATAGAGGCAGCTGAGCCAAGCCTTGGGTTGGATTTGGTTCAAGTCTGATGGTAACAGTTCTTGTTTCTCCCTTGGTATGGCAATCTGGGGGAGAAGGGGGTGGTACTGGGATATTGAAAAGTGGTCTCTTCACTTGTCCCATTCCTAACCTCCCCTTAAAAATTTTTTTTCTTGCTTTTAGGGAGATGGCCACCAGTTTATATATGAAAAGAGGAGCTATAAATAAGACCTTCTGCCATCCTTCAGTAGGCCATCTCTAGTCTTTTGGTGGCCTTGAGATATAATTTCCTAAGAACTTTGCTGTATAATAGATCTTCTAAATAGTGTGAGAGAAAGCGGGTTTTATAAAGACACTGAATAGAACAAAGAAGCACAGTCAGGCATCGACTGTCAGTCATGTGAAGAGACAATACGCCTTTTCCTTCTTTCATTCCTACTTCTTCAGAGATGAATAGCAATCTAAGAGATTTGCATATAGGAAGCCAGCCTGATTGCTTAACTAAAGCACCTTTCATTCTAGATTGGTAGGATAAAACTGATGACCACACATCTTTTTAAGAAAATAAGCCAAAAATAAATATTCTGCACATACAGATTTTATTCCCACTTTTCCTCTGCTTATTTCCTATTCTAGCACATTTTTGAGAGGAAATCAAGAGAGCATTTTTTCTATAAGTATAACTCACTTTTACCATTTTGTTTTTGCTTTGAAATAGCAATTGCTGCTTCCAAAAGGAGATTCTTTTAGTTCTTAAGGAAAAAAAATATGATATTAAATGGGCTGTTAGTTGTTTACCACTGAATGAAAATGAGTTGTTAGCCAACATTTATTTCTGTCTTCCTAACTAGCTGCCACTACCTCTTGCCTCTTTTATTCTCTGTCACTCTCCTACTTTCCTGGTTTGGGGACCCAACATTATTTGCCCCCTTAGAATACTTTGGACCCTGTGGGAAGGTGGAAGCATTGAACATGGACTTCAGAATTTGCTAACCATCTCTCTGAGTCAAAGGTCTTATTATCATAAGATAAAGTGCTAGATGCCATTTCATCATTAATTCTAAAACTTGAAAGGAAAAGGGAACTTGAATTCAAATGTCACATTTTAATAGATTATAAATGCTCAGTACTCAATTTGTATGTGTACATGCCAAGAGATATAAAAGAAAAAATCAGAAGAAATAAGATAAGTGTGTAAACATCCCTTCTTTAAGCTATCTTTTAATCGACATGTTGTTTACAGTAGAAAGAACACTGGCTTGGGAGCAACAAGATACTGCTCTGCCATTATTACCTAGCTGTGTGACTTAGGACAGATCACTAGATCTCTCTGGGATTTAATGTTCTTATTTACAAAATGGATGTTTGGGTTCCATAGTCTCTAAGGTCCTTCTGCTTCTAAAATTAAGTGTTTCTATGGCTCAAAAGAGAAATATTGGCAGTTTTAGATTTAAATTAACTTTATTTTTCATTTACTTATTTATTTTTTACTAATTGCTGTATAATCCTGTGTGTTCATCTTTAGGAGCCCAGTGATTAATGAAAGATGTCACAAGTATCATCAGGAAACAAAGGAGGGAAATTATGCAGGTAAATACAACAATTTCCTTAATTCTGATTGGGAAAGACCACCACCACCACACACACAACACATACACATACACACAGAGCCTAGAGGAGTGATTCCCAAAGTGGGTGCCACCGCCTCCTGGTGGGTGCTGCAGTGATCCAGGGAGGTGGTGATGGCCACAGGTGCATTTATCTTTCCTATTAATTGTAATTAAAATTAAAAAAATTAATTTCCAGGGGCACTAAGTAATATTTCTTCTGGAAAGGGGGCCGTAGGCCAAAAAAGTTTGGGAACCACTGGCCTAGAGCAATCAGTATATTTCTTTTGTTTTTTGCAACCTAGTATAAAAAAATTTTTTTTAATCATGCTAACTTTTCATGATTCTATTTGCAGTTTTCCTAGCAAAGATACTGGAGTGGTTTGCCATTTCCTTCTCCAGCTCATTTTATAGATGAGGAAATTAAGGCAAACATGGTTAAGTGATTTGCCCATGGTAACATAGCTGGTAAATGTGTGAGGCTAGATTTGAACTCAGGAAGATGAATTTTCTTGAGTCTAGGTCTCTATCCACTATGCTATCTACCTACCCCCAATTAAAGAATATTCAAATTTTGAAAGCTCTTATGACAGTTGTGATGAAATATATATGACCTGGGGCAAAACACTAATTCTCTGGGGATCAGTTTCTTCATCAGTGAATTAAGGAGGTTGAAGTAGAGGATTTATAAGCTTTTTTTTTTTCAACTCTAAAATTTCACAGGACTATACAGTCATAGATCATGAGCTGAAAAGGACCTCAGAACTCACATAAATTAACATGCCCAATCTTTTAGGTTAATGAATGTATCATTGCTATTAGAAAGCGGTAAGCAAAAAGATGAGTTTTCATTTAAACTTCAACTATTAATATCTTAGTGATCGTCCTGTAATGATGTTTGTTAATATTTCAGTTATAACCATTACAGCCAGATTCATTGAGAAATGTACTTTCCATTGTAACATAAGCATTTGTCAGTGTTTTCATTCCCCAAAAAGTACCTTTAAGGATAGTATCTTTATCCTTACTGAATTTTAGAAAGATTAGCTAATGGTTCCTTTTGTTATTCTTTCATTCTGGAACAGCAAGGTGGCACAGAGATAACTAGATGGTTAGAGCATTGGATTTGGAATCAGGAAGATTCATCTTCATGAGTTCAAATCTATCCTTAGACACTTACTCTCTGGGAGACCTTGGAGTCACCTAACTCTGCCTCAGTTTTCACATGTATAAAATGAGCTGCAGAAGGAAATGGCAAACCACTCCATTGCTTTTGCCAACAGTACTCCAAATGGGGTTCCAAAGAGTCACATGACTGAAATGACTAATTAACAAAACCCTCCCTGGAAAAAATTAAGGATGATTTGTGATCTGGGCAGCAGGATGGACACTGAGGAGGTGATGTCCCTCTACCAATACAGATCAAAAACCTGTAGAAATTAAGACATAAAAGAGAGTTGCGTAAGGCACATAGAAATTAAATGACTTGCTTCTGGACAAACAGTATTAGATGAAGGATGTGAGTTCAGTACTTCCTGACTGATTTCCTGTCTGTCTACCTCTTTCTCCTACTCAGAAACCCAAGTGTCTCCCTATTAGTTTAGGATAAAAGATAAACTTCTCTGTTTGATATTTAAAGCCCTTCAAAATCTGGCTATAATATTTCTTCTTCACCTGAGTTTTACCCATCTCCTCTTCTTTCTCTTATTTTATGTTTTAGTCAAACTGCCCCACTTTTTCACCATATATTTACATTAAAAATTTTCCCCTTTATGCCTTCATATAGGCTATCCTATATTTTTCCTCTTTACCTCAATAATAGCTAGCTTTAAAAATATTATTTTGGTTTCTTTTGACCCAATTGTGTAAAGTAGATGTTATTATTATCCCCATCTTACAGATGAGAAAACTGAAGTTTTCTAGGGTTATACAACTTGTAAATATATTAATACAGATTGGAATTTAGGTTTTTCTGCCTCCTAAGCTAGTGTAGTGTCTCCTAGCTAACTCCATTTCTTAGAATCTCTAGCTCTCAACAGAGGATGATTTAAGTGCTCCTACATAAGGTTTTTCTTGATTTCCCTTAGTTTTCTGCCCTCTGATCTCCCAAATGACTTCATATTGCCTTTGTGTATATATATATATATATTTCTCTCTTAGTAGAAAGTAAGCTCCCTGAACATAGGAACCATTCTATTTTGTTTTTTCATCTTTATACTTTATACTAATGCCTAATAAAGTGTATTGCACATTGTATTTAGTAAATGCTTATTAAAATTAATGTCTCATCATCCTATTTATTTTATTATCAAGGATAAATATTTATTAACTTCATTTCTTTGTACAACAGTGATACCATATTGATAATTTTGCAATGCTGTGAGATAGGGAGACAAATTCATTTTATTGTTGTTGTCCAGTTGGGTCTGACTCTTGTGACCCCATCTGGGATTTTCTTGGCAAAAGTGTTGAGTGGTTTGATATTTCCTTCTCTAGATCATTTTACAGATGAGGATACTGAGACAAATAAGATTAAGTGACTTGCCTAGGTTCTGGGCTAGGCTAGTAAGTGTCTGAGGTCAGATTTGAACTCAGAGAGATGAATCTTCATGAATGGAGGCCTGGCACTCTATCCACTGGGCCACCTAGATGATACATTAAAAAAAATTTATGCTCTTTATCTACTCTCAGTCCTCTTCTTGAATAGTCACAGTGGTGCTCACAGCAGGTGATTGACTTCTAATTTGCTTCAGTATTTCATATAGCCATTATTTATAAAGTGGATACTTCCCCCCCCTCCCTTTGCCATCCATAGAGATCACAAGTGCTTTGCATATTTATAAATTGACTTCATGGATTATGCGTCATTGTGGGTCAAAAAAGAGTCATTATTTAGAGATCAGCATTTTGGTGATGAACCAGTCTCTCCAGACTTAGCCAGTCTATCCCTTAAGAATAAATTCAGTTTGCTGTGAGTCAATTACTCTAAAGCTTTTCAGTTTTTGGAGGCTGCTAAAACTTTTTCTTTGCTGGTTTAACCATGGAGGATTCAGAATCACTTCCACATCACAATGAGGCAATTAAGGTGAGTTGTGGAAAGGATGCTAGCTCTCTAGTCAGGGAGACCTGAGTTCAAATCCTGTCTCTGACACTTAAGTAGCTTTGAGATTTTGGAAAAGTTACTTAATCTCCATTTGCTTCAGATTCCATATTGGTAAAATCGGGATAAAAAAAGCACTTACTTCCCAGTGTTATTCTAAGGATCAAATGAGATGCTCTTAAAGTGTCTGGCACATAGTATGCATGATATAAATGTTATCATTATTATTGCTATTGTTATGTTGCATCACAGTAGGACCTTGGTGAACCCTGTTGCTGAAAATGTAGCAACCAAGGCTGCCTCTGCATGCACATACAATAGACTTCATTCAGAAAATTAAATGTATTCACCACCATACATTATTTGGCACAAGTAAGATAGTACAATGAAATACAACAAGGAGTAGGTGATGTAAGAAAGGGACTAAAATCAATGGTGGTTACCAAGAAAAGAAAATGGTAGACTCTGGTGTGACTATATGGTAGACTATATGGCCACCTATGTATTATGGTCTTTAACAACATCAGAAAGTTCCTTTGTCTCAAAAACTATCTCCCTTTCAGCTTTCCATAGTTTCTAGAATTTCATTATTTGGTAGACATTTACTTGGAATAAGTTAAAGGTTCTTAACCTTACTTCTCATAGTTCTTTAACTTGAAAGGGAAAACTTCCATCTTCATTTCATTTCCTGCTAACTAAAATTTATAATTTTCATGAATTATGAATTTTTAAAAATTATGAAAAGGGACACATAGACTTCACAAGTATGCTAAAAGGGTGCATAACACACAAAATATTAAGAACCTTTGTATTAATGAATTATATTCTACTAAGTAGAAAGTGGGAGTCAGGAGGCCTGCATTTTATTCTTAAAACTGACAGGTAGTTATTTTTTTAAAGAAATGTGGAGTATTCAAGGAGGACTAGTGTCTCTGGTATGAAGGTTTGCTGATCCCTTTTCAGGGCTGCTTATCCATCTTTGGTGTTCCTATCTCTCATTTAAGTCATACCAGTGGCTCCAAGAAGCTGTACCATGTGCAATAGCCACACTGTGGTAAAACCATCTGGGTAGATGGATGAAACCAGGTTCAGGGTAATCAGTAGACCTTAAGCAAATTGATGAATTTGGGGTATGTCTAGACCAAGCATGTGAAGACTCCCCCTGGTGGAATGGGTGTATGAGAACAAAATATCCAAAGAACATTTAAAATGGCAAGTGATAAGAACATCTTGGTGTTTTGAGGATGACCAAATGAGATAATGTATGCAAAGCATCATATAAATGTCTGTTAATTTCTATAAATATATATGGATGGATTAAACAGTCTTTGAGATTCTTTTTAATTATAATATTTTATTATTCTAAGGCATTCAAGATGAAGTTTACTCCAGAGAGTGGAATCATGGCATATGTTCTTATCTCAGCATGCAACAGTGAGAATAGAGCTTAATCATTGTAAAGGGGATGGACAAATTGGTTTCTGGAAATATATTGGTAGTTCAGGGCATATGCGTGATTGGGACTTGTTTTTATTACAGGATAAGAGAAAAATGAAATAGGTTGAGTGTGTTTGTCTCCAGACCCAGAGTGTCTCAACAAGAGATATTGATCACTTTGGGACATTTGCCATCCTCTTGAGGTGGGAATGAGATAATTAAAAATATACATGGAAGCACTGGAAGGCTTGGGAGGTAGAGGTATTCTTTTGGGAAAAGGGAGTCACACAAGACTAACAGTTAAAGGGAACCTTTTGTTTGTGTATGTATTTGAGCCAGCTGGGTGGATTCTATGGATTATTTGTTTACTGATGATCAGAAGATATGGTAACTAGTTTGAGTCTTGTGGTCCAGGTAATTTTTCTCTAAAAACTTAGAACACTAGCTAATGAGTCTAAAATCAATGATAGAGAGGGTTCATGGGCTCATAGATTTAGAAAGGGACCTTAGATGTCATTGAGTTCAATCTTCTCATTTTATAGATGAGGAGGACAAATGATTTGTTCTAGGTCACATAGTCATTATTAGAGGTAAGATTTTATCTCCAAGTCCAATTCCCTATCCATTAAAATAGCAGGGTACAGTAGAGCTTCAGAAAATGATGGCAATAATAGAAAGGCAAATTGTTCTGTCTCAACTTTAGCTGAAATATAATTTTCTATAAGTCTAGAGCTTATTCAAGTGACAGATTATGTCTCTAAAAGCTCTTAAGTCCTTTTGGATAAAACCACATCCTTTTGGAGAAGTTATAATCTCCCCTGAGATATGGAATACTAAAAGTACCAAAGTTGAGGGTAAAGTCAAGATGGTGAATTAGAGTCAGTAACTTGGTCAGATTCTCCCAATATTCTCTTTCAGGAAAATTTAAAGTAACTCTTTGAATCAATTTTTGGGATAGCAGAAAGAACAAAAAGTCTATTTGAGATGTTTTTTTCAGCCTAAGGAAATCAGTGGGAAAGGTCTATAACACTGAGGTGGGGGCTGGCATGCAGCACCAGCAATAGGCCTTAGAGGTGGTCTTTACACAGGTAAAAAACAACTTACCTGGAAAATAGATTAAGGAGACATAATTTAAGGCCTCAAACAATAAAAAAGAGCATAGATCTCATATTTCAAGGAATTATCAAGGAAAACTGCCCTAATATCTTAGATTCATTTGGTAAAATAGAAATCAAAAGAATACACCAACCACCTCTTCAAAGAGATTGCAAAATAAAAACTTCCAGGAATGTTACGGCAAATTCTAGAGCTCCTAAGTAAAGGAGAAAATAATGCAAGCATCCAGAAAGAAACAATTCAAGTATTGTGAAGCCACAGTGAGAATCATATAAGATCTAGCAGCTTCCATATAAAAGGAATGGAGATCTTGGAATATGACGTTCCAGAGCCTAAATGAGCTACAATCATAACCAAGAATCATCTACCCCACAAAACTGAGTAAAATCTTTCAGGGAAAAAATGAATATTTAATGAAATAGGGAATTTTCAAGCATTCCTGATGAAAAGACCAGAAATTAATAGATAATCTGGCATTCAAACATAAGACTCAAGAAAGCAAAAAAAGGCAAACAACAGAGTAATCATAACAGCCTCAATAAAGTTAATTCATTTAGGTCCCAATATGGGAAGATAATGCATATGAATTCTAAGAAATTTATCATTATTAGAGAAATCAGAAGGCATTTACAAAGGCATCACTTTAGTTGATTATGTTGAGACAATTTCAAAATTAAAAAATGAAGGGGTGAGAAATAGGGATGCATTAGGAGAAAGGGAAAAGAAGAGGTAGAATGACAAATTTTCTCACATAAAAGAGGCACTGAAGGAAATGCTTTTATAGTGGAGGGGGAAATGGGTGGGAGAGGCAGGGAATGTTTGAAGATCACTCTTATCAGAATTGATTTAAAAAGGGAAGAATATATATTAAACAAAAACCTGTATTATGGTATCACTTGTAAATTAATGGAATTACCCAAAATGTTAAATTAATACTATCATATTCCAATGGATCAAGGTATATAATTCAGTAAGGCATAGAAATCTATCTTACCCAAGAGGGAAGTAGGAATAAAAGGGGAAAAGAGATAATGGTAGAAGGAGAAGGGGAATGATGAAAAAGGAGAGTAGATTAGGGGAGTAGAGGTCAGAAGCAAAATTGACTTTGAGGAGGAACAGTATGAAGAGAGAGAGAGAGACAGAGAGAGAGAGAGAGAGAGAGAGAGAGAAAGATGAACAGAAGAAAACTGGATGAAGGAAAATACACAGTAACAGTTAACATGAATGTGAATGGCATGTATCCACTCATAAAGCAGAAGCAGATAGCATAATGGTTTAGAAAACAGAATTGAACAATAGATTGTTTATAAGAGATACACCTGAAAAAGAAAGATGTGCACACAGTATTAAAATAATGAGATGATGCATAATATTTTATGCTTCAGCTACAATAAAAATCGAAGAGGTAGCAGTTTTGATCTCAGATAAAGCAAAAGCAGAAGGAAAAGATATAACTAAAAGAGGTAATCAGAGAAACTCCATTTTGATAAAAGGTACATTAATAAACAAGGAAGTAATATTAAAAAATTGCAGTTTCTTTGATAAAGGCCTCTTTTTTTAAATATATAGTGAACTGAGAGAAATTTATAAAAATAATAGCCACTCTTCAGTTGATAAATTGTCAAGGCATATGAATAGGCAGTTTTCAGATGCAGAAATGAAAGTTATCTACATTTATAAAAAATGATCTAAATCACTATAGATTGGAAAAAATTTAAATTAGAATAACTCTAAGGTACCACTTTATGCTTATAAGAAATGACATATTCTGGAAGAGATAAGGGAAAATAGATAAACCAATTCACTGTCTGTGGAGATGTGAACTAGTCCAAACATCTGGACATTTAAATTTAATTCATTTAAAATTTATTTTAAAACTATATCTAAAATGCTATAAAATTTTACATACCTTTTGAACCAGCAATAACATTACTAGGTCACTACCCCAAAAAGATGAAAGAAAAAGGAAAATGACCTTTCTGTACAAAGATATCTTTCTATGTGATAGCAAAGAATTAGAAACTGAGGGAATGCCTATCAATTGGAGAATGGTTGAATAAGTTGCGGCATGTGATTTTGATGGAATTCAATTGTATTATAAAAAATGACAAGGGTATAGTTTTAGAAAAACAAAACAAAACATAGCAAGATCTATATCAACTGAGACAAAAGGAAGTGAATAGAACCAGGAGATCATTATTCACAGTAACAGCATTCTTGTAGTGATTATCAACTTTGACTTAGCTATAATCAATTTAATGATCCAAGACAATTCCAAAGAATATCAAAAATAAATTTTATATATATATACACACATATGTATACAACATATTTATTTAAAGTACCACATCCCACAAATGGCTGATTCTCATGCTTAGAAGACTCACTTCATTTCTGCCCCCTTTTTTCCCTAGTTTATCTTAAGGTTTCCTTACAATTCTATCTTTTTCAAGTAGCCTTTCTCAATAATACCCTTTCCTCTGAGATAACTTCTAATTTCTCCTGTCTATATCTTATTTGTATGTAGTTTTTGCATGTGATATTCCCCACTAGACTGTGAGCTCTTGAGAACAGAAAATATATTTTGCCTTTCTTCCTATATTACCAATGCTTAGCACAGTGACTGGCACATAGCAGACACTTAATGGTATGCTTGTTGACTTGACAACCCAAAAGTCATCTCGAGCACTAAGTTCATTCCTTCTCCATAGCATTAATTATTGCCAGATTTGATAGATTTCATAAACTATAAATTGCTCAGAAATATTTCTGAAATATACATATTTAAATTCTCTCCCCTCTTTTTTCCTTTATTTAAGAGAACTACATTTTCTGAAAGAAAGTAACATAAATAAATGATGGCATTCTTTTTTATAAATGGTGTTCATTCCTGCACAAACAGCTCATTTTCTTTTAAGGGAAGATATGAATGATCCTTGAGAAAACAGCCTCTATTTGCTTCAGGAAATACTCCAGGATTTATTTTCTAAGTCATAGATTGTTGTGATCTACTTTGGTGGAGAACATTCTCACACTGGAAATTCTATACATGAACTCACTGATCATTTGTGTATTTATGTAAGAGTAGGAAATGACACAGAATTTAATGTGTTTGCTAGAAAGTGTTGTTCTTTACTTATTTACTGGTTCATTTGCCAAGTGTACAGTTTGGTGATAGTCTAAAAGTGGTGTGGTGGATAGGGCATGAGACCTGGAGTTAGGAAGAGAAGAATTTCATATCCAGCCTCAGATACAAACTGTGGGATACTAATCTAGGAAAATAATTTTTTTCTCTAAAGTATCGGTTTCCTCAACTGTAAAATAAAAGATAATAATAACACTTTCTTCCCAGGGTTATTGTGAAAATCAAATGAGACAATATTTATAAAGCACACTGAAATTCTTAAAGCACCATATAAATGTTAACACCTTCTATTCTTCCTCCTCCTCCACTTCCTCTTCACTAAAAAAGGTGGTCCTTGTTTTCTATTGGGGAATTTCTTCCTCTTTCCTTATGACTATTTTAAAGCCGACACTCTTCTGGGGACTCTTTTAAGTAAGGTAATCCAAGTTAGATTTCAGAATATAATACTTACAAGAAGGCTATCATACTTAGTATTTTAACTGGCAAACTTAAGCACTATATGCAAATGTCAAGTTATCTGTCAGAAAGTAACATGTGGAAGAGAGTGAGAAAACTTAATCAAACAGAAACAAGGAAAAACTAATCCTTCCTCTGCTGCAGGAAGAGGGGCATATTAATATAATGTTGGTGGAAGTGTGAATTGATTCAACTACTCTTTGAATCAGTTTGAAATTATATGAATAATACCTTAATTCATGCCCTTTGACTTAGAGATCTTACCAGCCATGCACATGAGCTATGGCAATGACATAAAGAAAAGTCTCATGCATGACACAAGAATCAGTCTTTGGAATAACAAAATTTTGGAAACAAAATGAGTTCCTATAAAATGAGAGATAATAAATTAAAATGTAGTCTATACATATAGTAGAAGACTATTATACCATAAGAAATGACAGATATGAAGACTATATAGAAGTCATGAGAGAACTTTATGGAATGATGCAGAGTAAAGAAAGCTGAGTTAAGATAATATTATACACAATGACCATAATAACAATAAATGGCAACAGCACTAAAAATGCAGTCTAAACATAAGGAATTTATATGAACAATTTTGTCTTTATGCAAAATATAAGAAAATATACCTTCTTTCTATCAGTAGAGAGATGGGATGTACTGGGTGTTTGGGGAAGACTATTATCTCTGGTGTGAGGGCTTGTTGAACCCTTTTTAGGGCTGCTCATCTGCCTTTGGCATCCACTTTTTGCCCAACTCTCACACGTGGCTCCAAGAAGCTATGGCATGCATAGCTAAACCATCTGGACAAGAAGGCTACACCAGATTCAGGGTAATGAACAGGCTTCACACCCATTGGTGAGTTAGGAAAGTTCTACCCCAGTCTTGTGAAGGCATCCCCCAGTGGAAAGGGTGGTGAGAACTACTGTTCCAACAGCCATGAAGGCAATAGAAACAGGCATTATAGGATGGTTAGACATCAAAAAAGCCAAGGTCATCCTCTGCATCTTGAGCCATCATTAGTTATCTGGACTTTTGTTTTGCTATTGGACTTGGGTGACTCTGAAAGAGAGTGTGGGGTTTACAACTTTGTGTAACTTTGCCTCACTTAAATCCAATTTATACACAAGTCGAAAGATATCCAAATTAATAGTGGTATAATTATGATCCTCTTCAATTAAGAAGAACAACAACCAGAGAGGTAGGAACAACAGATGTGAAGTGTGGAAAGCAATGTATACTGCCAGTTGCTATGCTAGTTTGCTTTGCTTAATTTTTTTTTTTTTACTAGAATGGACTGAATAGAGGGAGGTGGGAGTACAAGGAAATGACTCAAGAACAATTTCCAAATAAAACTCTTTTTAAAAAAGGAAATGAAGGGGCAGCTGGGTAGCTCAGTGGATTGAGAGCCAGGCCTAGATACAGGAGGTCCTAGGTTCAAATCCGGCCTCAGACACTTCCCAGCTGTGTGACCTGGGCAAGTCACTTGACCCCCATTGCCTACCCTTACCAATCTTCCACCTATAAGTCAATACACAGAAGTTAAGGGTTTAAAATTTTAAAAAATAAAATAAAATAAAAAAATAAAAAAGGAAATGAAAACAAATTCCTTCTGATTTGGATAAGACAATCTTATGTATTAATGCAGAATGATGACTTCATACCATAGTCTAATAAATGACACTCATATAAGGGTTAAAAAGTATGACTTTTAGAAGAATAAATATCTTTTCTGTGGATTAGTTTGAGAAAGATTCAGCTCTGGAAGGGGACCCAGACATTTTTCTGGTGAGCTAGATCCTCTTTAGCATAAATCCAAGAAAGATTTTGGGACCCAGTTTTCACTACTTTATAGATCAATATTTCTCAACGTTTTTTAGTCTCAGGACCCCTTTGTATTCTTCAGAATTATTGAGAATCCCAAAGAACTTTTTTATATGAGTTATATTGATATTTACCATATTGGAAATTAAAATGGATTAATTTAAAAATATTTATTAATTCATATAAATTATAATAGACCTATTGTATGTTAACTTTTCAATGAAACATTTAACTTTTTCCAAAACAAAAAAAACAGTGTAGTAGCATTGTTTTGCAAATTTCTCAAAATGTCTATAATACTTTGCTTAACATAAGACTGTTAGATTTTTATATCTACTTCTCTAGTTAATATATTGTTATTTTTTTTGTCTCATATATATATAAAGAAAATTTGACCTCACACAGATGATGTAGTTGGAAAAGGGAGGAATATTTTAAGGGGCAAATAATGTCTTATTATTATTAGGAAAATAGTTTTGACTTTGAGGACCCCTTAAATCTTTTCTGGGGTCCTCAGACTGTACTTTGAGAACTGCTCATACAAAGGATAGAGATATTGATGGGAACTATGATTTCATCACTTTAGTTAAGTCTCTATCAATACAATAAGGCACCTTTACTTCAATTTAGTCTTAGAGAGTAGTTTTGCATATTTAGAGTTTTAAGTGACTTGTCTAAGTCACATAGAGAGTCTGAGGCAATACTTGAACTCAGGTTTTCCTGGCTTAGGAGGCCAGCTCTTTACTGATTATACCATGCTGCTTCCCTATTTTTTCAACCTCCACTTAAACCTTCTTTCTATTATTGCTGCCTGAACATGTTTATTTTTGGTTCTAGTACCTACTTCTTTTCCTTGTAATCTAACTTCTTCATTGTCCAGACTACAGTAGTGCGATTTCTTAGGTTTATTTACAAGGGAAAAGAGACTGCAAATTTAGATACATAAAGCAACAGGATAAGTTCATTAGATGCATATGAAAGAAATATCCCTAATCCTAGACTAGAGGATACTTACTTCCTAAGCTATTTTATCTTAGCTACATTTTCCAAGTTGAACTTGCTTGTCTTTATTTTCTACAAACCAATGCATTTAGCTGCTTCCTGGCTTGTAGGGTTTTCTGTTGAGAAAGTCTCTAAGCTAATTTTGGAATTCACTTATTTGGGTGTACTGTATAGATCTCGATCTCTTGTTCTACATTTCCTAGCTTACTCTCAGCTAGTTAGTAAGTCTCCTGATGCTCTGCAAGCTTTTGATTTTCCCCCAGTACTATAATGCAACCACTTGCTATCTAACTTTTTCTTTCCTTGACCACTGGGGGAATAGGCCCAGCCATTTTTCTAATTACCTCAAAAAATTATGTCTAATTTGGACTACACATCTTTTTCTTTCCCTTTGGGCAGAAGGGGGTGCTTTCCTCTATTCATGTTCCTACTCCAAAAGTCTTGGAAAGCAGTCCTGGGATATTTAAATAGTTCTGCCCATTAAATTCCAGATGGGGCTTGAGGGATAATAGAGTGGGTCTACAAAACCTATAAATCTGTGAGAGATGCAGATGAAAGTAGGTAGGAGGTACTCTGCTTATTACTAAAGGAGAAATGTTTAAATTCATCCTCACCAGCCTGGCTCTTGAAGATGGGAACTTGATAAGGAAAGGAGGTGATACATTCCCAGTTACTAGGTAGCTTCCATGAGGTCAGAGGTTGGTAAAAGCCATAGGGCAGGAGAGAAATCCTGATGCTCTGCAAGCTTTTGATTCAAAATCTACTTCGAATAGAGTCTGGCAGTGTATTAGGCTGAGTATCTCTGACCAAGACAAGAAAGCTCTGGAGTGTCCTCCTGACAGCCATAGGAGCTACTCTCCTTGAGATGCAGAAAAGAATAATGGGTGCCACCCATTGTGTAGCTGGGAGCACTCGTGGAGGAGTGGTGGTGAATATTACTGACAGAGAGCTAAAGGAAAAGCTTCACTTGGAACACCAGCTCTATGAAAGGAAATACTGATAAGAAAGACCAGAGAGCCCTTTTGGGGGCTTCAAGAAGCCACTTGATGAGACATTAGTGAATCTTCTTCTCGAAGTTCTACTCAGGGCATGACTATAAGTCAAGTCAACAAGCATTTATTAAATACTTAATATTTGTTCTGCCCTCTTCAAAACTCTGGGGATATGATTAGAAGGAAAAAAAAAGAAAAATGCTCTCTGACCAGCAGGAGCTTACTGGAGGAATTGGAGGAATCTAGCACAAAAAATGGAGCTGAAAAGAGTGTAGAGAATTGGCAAAGTCTTGAGAATGAAGCATGATAGGTCTGGGCATTTTCCCAAAATGAAAGTTCTTGGAGGAAACCATTAGTGGAAGAAGGGTCCATGGAGACAGAGAAAAGAGGCTTTGGAAGCCTGATGATCAACTCCAGAGGGTGAAGCATGGCTGATTCAAACCCTTCCTCATAATGGAGATTCCAGGAAAAACTCACCCATTGGAAACCGGGTGACTGAAGCCATATAAGTAGAAGAGGGATTCCCATAGGTTAGTTTTATTATATACCACAGTTGTGAGCTTTATTTATTTTCCATGAAATTTTTCTCATTCTCTGAGCCTTGTGAACAATGTACTTACAAGAAAGATTTAATGTAAATATACTACGTGGTGTCAGATAATGAAGTTTCCAGATTTTCAGGTTGGTGACTGAGCCAGAGAAGTGTGAAATCCACCAAAATAATGTATGTGTTCTTTGTTCACTTCAGAAACTCTGACATAAGAATATATATCCTTACCTTCTGTCTTATACTATACTTATACTAAGTATTGGTTCCAAGGCAGAAGAGCAGTAAAGGCTAGGCAATTGGGGTTAAGTGACTTGCCCAGGATTACAAAGCTAAGAAGTTTCTGAGGCCTAATTTGAATCCAAGATCTCTTAAGTTCTGCTTTCTTTCTACTGAGCCACCTACTTCAAATATATTTTCATTGAGAAATCACTGTGTACATCCTTTTAGAAGCGTCTATAAATAGATGGATTTTGGATAAAATCAGGAAAGACCTAGCTCTCAAATAAAAAGAAATCAGCCAATTGTCTTATTTCATCAGTGAGGGGCTGATTAACCCATAGGGTTGGTAATGTAGTTTGATAGGATAGTGCTGTGAATCCTCAGATATTCTAAGGTTGCAACCTATTGAGAGGTTGGGGGACAGGGAAGACTATAGGTCTCTAGTAGAGTTGAAAAATTACAAATTAAACCTATAAGGGGGAATAATGAGAGGAATTTAGATGCTGACCTGGAGAATTTATCTTCAAATGGGGAGACCTACCATAATATTGGGAGTAGTGAAAGCAGAGGTCTTCTTTAAGCTTGAGTAGCTTCCCAGTTCTGGGAAGTATCAGAAGACTTGGGGGTAGTTTATGTTTTCTTTTGGCTTCAGAGAAGCCTAGAGATTTGAGGAGGGTGCCAACTGATTTCATTTAGCCAAAGAAGATTCTAGGCATCAAACCCATATATACACCTTTAAGACCTTCTTCTCTGTGTCCTGCACTGTGTGTCCTTCTCCATCTTCTCACATCCACTGTGGTTAATTTTTAAATTATGAAGGTAATTATTGAGATTATGCACTAAATTATATACTCTTTGCCAGAACATCTTAATTAAAAATTCAGAGGTGGGGAGGATGGTAGGGGAAGCATACATTTCCTTACTTTAAGAGACTTGTGTCCAGAAAAGATTCTGTTCCTTAAATAAATGTGGCAGGAACATAGACCAAAAATGCCCCTCAAGTAGCCTCCGTGTTTTAAGGGCAACCTTTGGATGAAGGAAGATGTCTTTGGGTTAGAGATGAGTTAATTTTGTGAGAACAAAGGGTACTCTTTTCTGAAACATTTATTTGGAAGTCTTGAGTCTAAACACTGTGTAGGAGGAGAAGATGGGGAAGGTAAGGAGACATGTTTGTATAATTGTAGAGCTATGTAAGAGAACACCAATATAGCTAGATTTAATTATGCCCTTTCACTCGCCTTATTTCATTCTTGAAGATCGATAGGCTTGTTCTTTTCTTAAGCAGCAGTGATTCCTACAATCTAAACATGAATGTAATCATGTGCTGCCTTCCTAGTGTTTATAGACACTGTCAAAGACATAGCCCATTATAATTATTTTCTCAATCATTCTCCCAGAGAGAAACACTCCAGGCAACACTAAAACTTAACTTAATCACTAGAAACAATATCAATTCGACAAATGGATCTTATTAGACGACCATTTTAAAAAGCTAATTTCCCAATAGTTTCATTTTCTGCTAAATTTCAAATTGTGTTTACATAAAGAACCTGAGCTATTGCCAAATTTAATATGAATGATAAAAGAAATTTTGTCATGAAGATATGCAATTAAGATGGTTTCCAAATGGAACATATGTAAACTACTAAGCCAGAGAATGTTTGATGGGCTTTTTCTTCTTTTAAAAGAACTGCTCACTAGACATGTGGCAAATCCAAGCAATACAAATGATATTTCATCCAGTTGATTTTTTTTTCATTTGAGACAGACTACTTTAAAAGATGTAACTGATATTGCGGGTTTAGGTAATACTTAAAACTCTTTTATGCAAGGATTCATCCTGTTTGGGATGAGGAGACTGCACAGTCTTCATAGAGAGCAATATATTATAGGAGGGAAGATAAGGGTTCACTGTGACAGTACATTCCATATACAAGCACCAAAAACACGCATTGGAGCACTAGCTCTCAAAATATGGTCCCACAGTTTTACCTCAAGGAATTAAACAGGCAGTGATGGGGATGGAGAATCTTTTGGCAAGGTCTTTTTTGGCAGGCAGCATTTTATATTTGGGCAGGGTATTGAATATGGAGTCAGGGGGCCTGTGTTTGAATCTCAGTTCTAATGCTTCATAATAGTGGTCTCTGGTAAGTTGATTTATTTCTTCAGAAGTCTTAATTGCTCAAGCTAAAAAATGGGGCTGATGAGACACTATATGACTCACAGGGTTATAGTGAGGGAAGCACTAAAGGAATATGAGCAATTATTAAATTTAGAAGCAGCTGGTACAAAAAATAATGTCAGTTTCATAAAGAAAAGGAAGTGGTAATAGCTTATATAATGTCACACATGGTTGTCACAGACTGATCAGATATCAAGACTCAATTTGGGCAAATGCCAGTGAGGAATGAGCCTGATAAGGTCATCCAAGGTCTTCAGAAGATAATTTCAAGATATAATGAAGTCATTTCTAGTTTCAGAGAAACCTAGAAAAAACCTGTATTACTGGATGCTATGAAACAAACAGAACCATGAAAATATTTAATACAAAACCAAGAACATTGTAAAGACCAAGAACTTTGAAAGTTTTGCGAATGCTAGATCAAAGAAATAATTAGTCACAAGTTCACAAGACCAGTGATGAAATGTCCTATCCATCTGACAGAGATGGACTTGGGGTGCAGAATGAGCCGTAGACTTTTGGATATAGTTAATATGGAAATTATTTAGCTTGACTAAAAATATTTCTTATAAGTATTTTGTTCCCTGTCCCTTCAGCAATGGAAGAGATGAGAGGAAGGAAGAGAAAATATATTTTTGTTATTTGAAAAAAAGTTTTTGTCTGGTAGCAATTTTATTTAATTAATACTTCCCTTTGCTTGATGGGAAAGAAGAAACAAAAATAGAGGTAAAAAATTTCTCCAATTATAAACCTCTATAGATTATTCTCTGCTACCCATGACTAGGATCTGGTTACCACAACCCTTTCCAGTTAACTTTTTTGAATTTCAGGCTCCTTTGGAATGTACCTGCCAAATTAAGCAAGGAAAAATAAAGTACATATATGAATATGCACACACACAAATATATGTATATATACACGTAAATAATTTGATTTTCATACAAATAATTAACTATATTATGGGGATCCAAACATGAGCTAATTTTGAAAATATTTTTGATGTATTCAAAAACTGACTCTCATAACCAATGTACTCATGCTACAAACTTATGGTTGTATTTCTCATGATTGATTACTTAAGCCTTGTAACAAAGTGTGACTCTGATCTTATGATATGTTGACTGCTCCCTAAGCCTACAGTCCAAAGGTCAATTGGACCTCTGGGTGGGGCACTGAGTCCTAAATTATCTTAGCACCTTCCTCTTTAATCTTGTGGTTTTTAACTGAGCCAATGTTAAATTCTTTGCCATGTCACTTGTTCATTAACTACCTCTCATCACCCATTCCTTGATTCTCCAATAAAAAATTGGGGACGCACGTAGTTCTCTTTCTTTTCCACCATCAGAGGAGCATGCACACGGAATCCCTTGCTGATGAATCTTGTGTCTCCGAGCCTTTCTTTCTTCTCCTTTTTCATTCTCTCTCTTTCTTAACCCCCTTCACCCATATTCCCTCAGTCTCCAGCTTCCCTTCTCAGTTGTCCACCCACGAAGATAATATTTTGTGGCTGCTGGTCAGCTACATATATCATTCAATATGGTTGATTCCAGGCATCTCTCTTTGGGCTGACTCCAACTTTCCTTTCTGTTCTTGTTTCATGCTTCTCTTCTTCATAGTCATACTAGACTGGTTGCTTTTTTTCTTCTATATCCTAGGCATTCCTGCCTTTAGTTCCATCTCCCTTACTCTCATCTCCTTTCCCACTGATTCCTTGTTTATCAAATCTCCTCACTGGGAGTCATTATGCTGTGAAATTGAATCTGCCTGGTTCTCACATCTGTTTCTCTAATTGGACCCATGACTAGAGAACAGGGCCAAAGACTACAATGGTCACTATTTTAAAAAGGTGCTCAGAACAATTTTTCTCCTTAGTTTCCACTAGCTATATTGCTTTTGGCTTCTCTAGAACTCTTCAACATATTCTTGCTGCAGGAAACCTTCTCAATTCTCCAACTCCCTTTCATGAGTTGTCTTCCCCCCATTAGATTGTAAGCTCCTTTAAGGCAAGGACAGTCTGTTTTCATTTGTATTTGTATCTCTAGCACTTAGCATTTTGCCTGGCACTTAATGCTTAAAATTGCTTATTTTAATAAGCTGGTACTTAATAAATGTTTATTTACAGTTGGTTGGATGGATGGAAATCGTATTCCTTCTTTAAAACCCATTTCAAATGCCATGTCCTTTCTGATCTTCAGATATAAGAATCTTATTCCATGCCATTCATTTGGATATTTATTTACTTTCTAGAAGAACTAAAAGAAGGTTGGAGAATGTTAGGGAGACATCATGTAAGGAGTTTATAGAAAAGTCAGAAAGGAGAGCTTGTGATCTGCTTCATGGGAGGGAATACCTAGATTGAGGAAATCACAGTTACATTGTAGTAGAAATTAAGACCAATTTAGATAATGATACAATGCAACTAACATTTATAAGGCATCTGTTCTGCATGGAGCATAGTGCTAAGGATTAGGGACCTGATGAAAAAGGATATAGTGTCTGCCCTTAAAGAATTTTGAATGAATACATGAAAAAAAGCATTTAATAGATGCTCAGGAAAATAAACAAGGAAAAAGACTATGCATAAATGAAATCACAAATCACTTAAACATTTAGTTTACTTTTCTTCATATCTACATAAAAATCCTATCCACAAGTGTCCTAGTCCCTCCCACATCACAGAAGGTATCTTCCAGGAGACCAACATATTCTTGTAATTTAAGTCTTTCATGCTTTTACCTTTCAGTTCACTCTCTGGAGGTAACACACAATTTTTTCTTCCAGTATTAATTGTGTAGTTGGGCATAAGGTTTTCTTGGTTTTACTCATTTCACTGTTCATTATTCCATATAGTTTTTTCTAAGTTTTTAACTAGCCTTTTCATAATTTCTTATGGTTCAGTACTAATTCTATCACAATCGTATACCACAATTTGTTTAGCCATTCCTCAAATGATGGGCATTCCCTCTATTTCCAATTCTTTGCTACCACAAAGAGAGTTGCTATAAGTATATTGGAACACGTGGATTCTTTTCCTTTTCCCCTACTTTCCTTGGAAAACGGACCCAGCAATAGTATTGCTGACTCTAAGGGTGTACACAGTTTTATAACTCTCTGGATATAATTCTAAATTGCTCTCCAAAATGGTTGGTTCAATTCATAGCTCCACCAACAGTGTATTGCATCCCAGGTGTTCACTTATTTGAATGAACAATGTTAAGAGTTGTGGATACAAATAGAAAGGCAAGGCAGTCTCTGCCCTCTAGCAGCTCATATCCTAAGAAAGGAAAATAATGTACAAAGAAGATTTCAGTCAAAAGTCAGATGAAAAGGCTCCATAATCCTTAGAATACATCAGCAAAGAAAATGGTGACATATCTCTTGATTTATCTAATTGGGAGAAAAGTTATAGGGTTGATGGTGATCACACATTTTGATGTGGACAATTATTTCTCTTGTTTTTCTGCCATGGAGAAAGGAAACAGATTCTTTTTGGCTATAGATTGACCCAAAGGTTAGGCAGAAGGTCTTGTATTCACTTTTCCTAGAGTATTTAAACTAGTTAAATAGACTAACTCGTTTGCCTTTCTGGTTCATAAAGCATCTGCTTCCTTTCACTTCAGCAGGAACAGAAGAGGAACAATTGTCCGCATCTGAACATTTAATCATCACCATCCCTGTATGCTCCCCTCCACCCCAATCGGATAATGGTAATTTTTTTCACTTTACATTTTTAGTTTATTCTTTCCCACCAACATTTCCTGTAGGAGTTGCTGCTTTGGTCTGACTTGATTTGTATTTTCTAACAACCTTTTGCTTCTAAGTAGAATGTCTTTCCTCCCAATTTTCAACATAGAGGTTCATACAGGCTTGCAGACTTATGATACTGTCCCAAGGGAATGGCTAGTCCTGAAAAGAAAACACTCTTGGGGTTGTTAGAAAGGAAACTCTCTTCCCATCAAAACTTTAATGTCTAAAAACCCTCATGGTAGTAATGCAGGGTAAGGGTGGGCTCCATTGCTCCCCCTTATAGCTTTTATCCCTCAGTAATCCTCTAGATTCATGTATTAAGTGCTTTTTACTTATCCTCTTCTCCCCAAGAGACTGGCATTACCCAGGAGATCCTCCTTTTCCAATAGAAGGCTGGATTTGATATTCTCATATTTGGGGTGGCCAGATATACAGACACTGAAGCTGATGCTACTAAGGGAACTTCCTGTTTCTCTCTAGAAGGCTGCATTCCAGGATTATGCTACCCAGATAATTCTTTCTCCTTAATTTTAGAGGCTGAGTCCAGGAACACTTACTACTCATAACCCTTTTTCTTTTCCTTTTCCAAGACTGTCATTAATGGCTCCTAGAATGGAAAGTGCTGGCAGACACCCTGACCCAGTTCATCTCTAAGTTTTTTTTTTTTACTTTCTCATTATGTCTCCAGGAAAAAAAAGAAAGGAAAAAAAAAGAATCTGCCAACTCCTTATATACCCTGCAATCCAGTTACAATGGCCTCCTTGCTGTTCCTTGAACAATATACTTCATTTCCTAACTCCTGACTTTTCACTGTCTGTCCCCCATGCTTGGAATTGTTTTCCTCCCCATCTTGGCCCCCTAACTTCAAGTCCCTTCAAGTCCCAGCTAAAAGCTTCTGCAAGAAGTCTTTCCTGATCCCACTTCATTCTATTGATTCTATTGCAACACTCTATTGATTTTATTAAATTTATCAGGTTCATAGCTAGTTTGTACAAACAGTCATTTATATGTTTTCTCCCTAATAAGATAGTGAGCTCCTTGAGAGATTTTCTTTTACTTTTCTTTGAGTACCCAACACTTAGCACAATGCTTGGGACATAGTAGGTGCTTAATAAATGTTAATAACTGGCAGACTTTATCTATCACTCATTATAAAGGGATCACTTTTCTCAAAACTAGAGTCAGAGCCAATCATTTCATTTATAATATCATAGACTCATTTCCCAGGAGATGCCAAGGAACACATCAGTGACCTCCACAGGAGGACACATTCACAGTTCTTAATGAAAGATTCACTCCTCTGTAATTGCATCAAGTTGATCAGGTAACTCCCCTTACCTGCCCTCTATTCATTAAGTGATTATCCTAACTACACATATACTTAAACACACACACACACACACACACACACACAGACTGCAGCTTGCCTAGATAACAACATATAATTGGAAGGGCAGCCCACCGAGTTGTTTCAACCATTGAAATTCATCCTAATGAAACAAGATTGCTCTTTACCTGTGGTTTGACACTAGGCATAACTCCCAAGTCTTTCCCCTCCCCCCACATATATGTACTCAAAATAAGTCTTTCCCAATCTATTTTTGTTGCTGTCCTTAAATGTTTAATCTTGTCCTTGTTAAGTTGGGAAACTAACCAGGTATCTAGGCAAGTGTTGGAGACTCCATACTAGTCTTTAGTTTCTGAAGGTAGGGACCACATATACCCTACAGATCTCTGAGTCTTTGTGGAGGAATCCAGAGATCTTTCTGGATGTTATCAAGGAACAGAGAAACAGAGAGATGCTTTTTGATCTTCCTGCCTACTTGTCTAATTCTTTTTGTTACCCTCTCCCCAATAATTCTACTTTTAAACATTTTCTCCACTTCTCCACAAAATATCCTTTGCAATAATCATAACTGTTCTAAATTACCTTTAAACCAGCCAATTCTTCTCTTTGGTTGAATCTCTTTGCCTGGGCTACTTAGTATGCACAGCCTTCCTACACTTATACCCTCCTTTGAATTGTTTTAGGTGATTGTCTCTAGCTGTGATTAGTTCAGTCTACTATTGACAATACTTGAAAGCTTATCTCCTTCCTTTTTCTTTTGTTCTCTCTCTCTCTCTCTCTCTTTCTCTCTCTCTCTCTCTCTCTCTCTCTCTCTCTCTCTCTCTCTCTCTCTCTCTGTCTCTCCCTCCCTTCCAATGCCCTTGAAAAAATAGTTTTTTTATATATTTTACTTTAGCTAGTCACTCCTCCCTCTTCTTCCTTCTCCTTGTCACCATTTTATTATCATCACATATCATACATTTATATAGTATTTTAAGGTTTACAAGGAGCTCTACATATATTTTCTCATTTGATCCCTACTATAACTCTGTGCGGTGGGTGCTATTATTATTCTCATTTTACTGATGAGGAAATTGACACTGAGAGTTTTAAGTGATTTGCCCAAAGTCACATAGCTGGTAAGGATATTAATTCTGATCTTACTAATTCCAAGTCCAATACTATCTATTGTGCCACTTAACTTCCCCCAATACTGTCTGTGTGATCTATAAGGAAATCAAGTGAGATAGAAAAATCATGGATTCCTCTATGTTTTTATCTCATCTCTCAAATAATTTTGACAGTATGCTTAAGTGAGAACATCCTAGGCTAGAGGAATTTGGGTCAATTGTTTTAAAATGCAGAATTACATATGAGTTTTTTTAATGGTAGGATAATAGATTCATGATGGGAATAAGAAAAGAATTTTGAGGTCATCTATTCCAATCTCATTTTTGTTTTCATTTTTTAATTTCCAACTTTTTGTTCAGTCATTTTTCAGTCATATCTGATTCTTCATGGTTCCATTTTGTTGTTTTCTTTCCAAAGATACTGGAGTGGTTTACCATTTTCTTTTCCAGCTCATTTAACAGGAAAGGAAACTGAGGCAAACAGGGTTAAATGACTTGCCCAGTGCCACACAGCTGGGTGAGGCTAGATTTGAGCTCAGGAGGATGAGTTTTCCTGACTCTAGACCCAGGATTCCATCCACGGCCCCACCTACCTGCCTAATTCTTAATTTATCACAGACCAAATAAAATGAATATTTCCAGAAACACCTTGGAACAGAAAGAGAGAAATATATATATATAAAAGTATGAATTTTTTTGCTTGTTTTAAAGTATGAATTCTTATTTTATAGATAAGGAAACCAGCAAGGTTAAATGACTTACCTCAGATCACAACTAGATGGTAGTGGCAGAATTTGAAACCAGATCATCCAACTCAAAATCTGGTATTCATTTCACTGAATCATGCTGTTCCAAAATGTGATAAAGTATCAAGTTCAGACCATTCATTTTAATAGGCACCCTTTGAAGGTGTAATGCAGGGAGAATTTTTCCCTCAGGGTTGGGGCTAGACAGGAGATGGAGAAATACTTCTTAGTTTATAATCTCTAGATGATGGACAATGCCCCCAATCTCCTCAGGATCCTTCCAGAGTTACTTACTTAGCAGCAATAGCATCATCTTCCAGTTTATCATTTAAAATGTAGGACCTTTTTACAACTTTTATGACAGTCAGGAATTTACATATGCATGCTAGATGCAGGTAGGCAATCATAGAGACACTATATAATTACAAAATCCAACCCTGTCCATAATAGATTTTTTTTAAACATACTTCTTCAGCCTGGATTGCTTTAGTCATTTAATCCCATTCTTTCCCCAAAGCTAGGCTCTTTTTTTGCCCTATTCCCTGAGAAGTCTCATCTTACTTTTTTCCCCCTAATTCTACCCAGCTTCTCCCCTCATCTGAAGCCAGAAACCTGCCACCATGATCCCTTAATCATGAAGAAAGCAAAATGTTTGGTCTTACCCTTGAGGTCACATTGAACTGCATCACAGACATCCCCTGATATTGTTAGTGGTAACATTCTCATGGGCTTTACTCAAAAAAGTCTACTGTTTTCTTCTCTAGCTTTTCTAGCTAATCATTTGTTCACTGGTCTGTTCTTACAACCAATTATTTCTTTCATTGACTGCTCTCTGTCCTACTGCTCCCTTCATTTGTCACTCAATTTTCAAGTTTTCTTTTCCCTCTCTCCCTACATTTCATTTGTGATCGAGTTCAAATTCCTTTTCTTTCACTTTTTTTTTTTTTTTTTTAAACCCTTGTACTTCGGTGTATTGTCTCATAGGTGGAAGATTGGTAAGGGTGGGCAATGGGGGTCAAGTGACTTGCCCAGGGTCACCCAGCTGGGAAGTGGCTGAGGCCGGGTTTGAACCTAGGACCTCCCGTCTCTAGGCCTGACTCTCACTCCACTGAGCTACCCAGCTGCCTTCTTTCACTTTTTTGATACAGCTATCCCTTCTAAGCATTATATTTTCTTTCATTCCAAATTAATCTTTTAAAACATATTGCAAATACAGGCATCCCTTCTATGTTGTGGGGACTAAGACACAGCACCCCTGAGATCTGGAAAATTTGTGTAAAATTTTTTGGCCCTTCCTTCTTATCTGAGAAGAAGTCTGAATCTTTTCTTTTTCTTTATGGGATGTTCACAGTACCTTATTGTAAAATTTGGGTTAAGTATTTGATCACAGGCTACACATAGGTCAATATAAACATTTCTAGCCTTTGTGTGTCATCTGCTGACTTTAAATTCTTTTGTAAAAGTTTTTTACATTTTTAACTTTTTACTTATTGCAACTTTTAAAAAGAGATTGTATATATTTATGGCATTAAAAGATGAAATACATTGATATTATACAATACTTCAATATGGAAGTAAGTAATGTGTTGAAGACCAGAAAGACAAGAAAGGGTCCACACTACTAAGTAAGAATGATGGGTATCTTGTATCCACTACACTTTTCAGTCAACTGAGTGCCTCTAAAAATATGACCTCCTTTGGAATATAATTTGTGAAGGCCCTCCTGTTTCCTTCTCTAACTTTTAGCATGGGGACCCTTGGCAATTATGTATAGATTATTCTACTAAAATATTCCAAAAAGATGGGAAAGCAGATATAAGTTTAGGTAGTTACAGACATTCTCCCAATCTTTTTTTTTTTTCAAGATAATAATAAACTATTTTTTTCTACTCCAAACCTTTGATATCCTGTTCTCTTTCATATATTTTAAGAACCAGTTGTTTAATGCCATCAAAACGGAATTACTTTGAGCACAGCCCTTCTGTGTGTGGGGAATACTTAATATAATCCTGTTTTTCACACTTTTTCCTTCAATGCCATTTTTTCTTCCTCATGCAACACATCAGAACTCTGTTGACAGAGTCCAGATGTGCTCCTGTCACTGTCATTGATGATCAGTCAGTCAACAAGTATTTATTAAACACACACTGTGTGCCAGGCCCCAGGGAGGCTAAGACAATAATGAAACAATCCCTGCCCTTAAAGAGCTTGTATTCTGCCAGAGGAGAGACCACTGGTTCCTGAATGCCCCGTCCTCCATTATTAATAGAAGGCCATTTAGGAGAGGAAAAAGGTGGGAGCTAGCCGCTGGGAGGACATGCCTCATAAAGAAGATAGAGCTTGCAGGAAACAAGAAGCAAATGTTGAAAAGATTTTTCTATAAAAACCTCCTCCTAAGGTATTTTACATTTTTCACCCTTTTTTTCCTTTTTCATCCTTTCAGTTTTATTTAAGTTCCTGGGATGACTTCGGTCTTTTGCCAAGCCTTCTTTAAACCTATACTTAGAACTTTGACCTTTACACTTTGTTTTGTTGTTCAATCATTTTCAGTTTTATCTGACTTTTTTGTGATCCTTTTTTGGGGTTTTCTGGACAAAGACATTGGAGTGGTTTTTTTTTTTTTCCTTCTCCAGCTCATTTGGTAGATGAGGAAACTGAGAGAAACAGGATTAAGTGACTTGCCCAGGGTCACACAGCTTGTAAATTTCTGAGTCTAGATTTGAACTCAGGAAGATGAGCCTTTCTGATTCCAGGCCAGCACTCTGTCTGCTGTGCCACCTTTTAAATTCTGCCCTCCTCACTATTTTTATGAGGCAATACTATTGTTCATAATCTTCCAACACTTTCCATTGCAGGATTTTACAAATGGGTTTATATTTTAAGATAGTGTTCCCCTTGGTTGTTATATCTGTCTGTTTGGCAAGAAGATCCTAAAATCCAGTACTTAATGGTTGAGATTACTTCTGGAAGCTTTTGTTCTCATTAGATTGACTAAATCAGTTCTATTTGTTTTTTTTTAAACCTTTAAATATATTTTATTGATTTTTTTGGTCTATATACCAGTATATACAAACATAGATACACACACTGGCAGGCAATATGCTTTCATATTTTCAGATTTGATCTTCCTTTGTGACCTAGAAAAACAATTAATCAAAGACTCAGATAAAATGACCACATCAGAAATTTGTTACAACTTTCAACCAGAATGGTTCCCTACCTCTGAAATGAGGAGGGAGCTAACTTTTGATATCTGTTCTAGATCTCCTTTAAATTTTTATTTTCTCAGAATTCAGATTGCTTTTTCTGATCTTTTCATTTATATTGTCTTAGTTGCTGTGCATATCATTCTCTTGGTTTGGCTATTTCATTATTCATCAGTTCACATAAATCTTCCCATGTTTTTCTGAATTTCTAATTCTCATCATTTCTTATTGCACAGTAATGTTACATTCACATATCACAGTTTGTTGTCAGGTTCCTCAATCAGCAGGCACTCATTTTTTTTTTTTTGCCAGTTCTTTGCTACCACAAAAAGTACTATTATAAATATTAAGATGTATTAGACCTTTATTTCACTTGGGGTATGTCATAGTTCTACCAACAATGTATCAATGTATATGCTGTCTTCTCATAGTTCTTCTAACATTAAAAGAAAAAAAAGTTTTTATTGATGTGCTTTCTTTTTACATTATAAACTTTTCCAGCTTACTCCCACACTGTGAAAGTTCTCATGTGAGAAATTAAAAAAAGAAAAATAACAAAAGTGACTTCATCTGAGAGTTTATGCAACATTCCACATCTGTAGACTTCCCCTCTCTAACTTATTTTAAAGTGTCTTTAATTAACAGAAATATATTTTTTCTCCCTTCCCTTTAATTGAAAAAGAAAGGAAAAGAAAATTCTTCTAAATTAAATAGATTAAGTAGATACATAGATATACTTCTGAACCCCAAATTCATCATTTATTTGTCAGGAAATGGATAGTATGTTTTATCATTAGTCCTCAGAAATCATGAATATGCATTTCATTTTTTATAATTTTATAGTTTTCAAAGTTCTTCATCTTCAGATTGTATTTGTTAATATAAAAATTGTTCTAGTTCTGCTCATTTTATTCTTCTTCAAGTTATCAAAGTATTCAAAAAGTCTTGTTTATTTGTATAATATTGATATTATAGGAGATGTTTTCCTTCTGGTTCTATTTACTTCATTCTGCGTCGGTTTCATATAATTATATACCCATCTTTTTTATATCATCCACTTCCCTCATTTCACACAGGTTAATAGTATTCTCTCATATTCATGTACTACAATCTATTCAGCCATTGCTCAGTTGATTGGCATCCCATAAGTTTCCAGTTTTTTGCCACCATAAAGAGATGCTAGAAATATTTTTGAACATATAGTACATTTTCCTATTTCACTGATTTTGTGGGTACTTAAATGTGGTGAACTTTTTGTGTTCAAACTGTTGTACAGAATTACATACATTCACAGGCTCACCAACAGAACATCAATATGCTTATTTTCCAGGTACTCTCAAATAATAATAATTTTCTTTTTTTCTTTTTTTTTTTTGTCGTTGGTCATTCTGATGGGCATGGGCTACCCAGCTGCCCCCCTGTCTCTATTTTTTTTAATCCAATCCCATATTGTTTTGAGAATTACTGCTTAATGGTATTGTATTTGATCAGGTACTAAGAGACTCTCTTTATTTTCCTTTTTTTCCTGAGATTCTTGGCCTTTTTCTTCTTTCTATAAAATTTCTCATGAAGTTTGCTTGTTCTATAAGTAATCCTTTAGTAATTTGGCATAAAATTGAATAGGTAAATTAATCTAGATAGTGTATCCATGTTAATTTTATTATTTTTGACTCTTCCTACCCATGAGCAATGAGCATTTCTCCAATTATCTAGCTCTGAATTCCTTTAGTAGTGGTTTACAATTACATTTATATAGTTTTCCCATATTCTTTGATAGCTACTATACATTTTATACAGTCTATAGTTATTTAAAATGGAATTTCCCTTTCTAGCTCTTCTTACTGGGCTTTATTAGCATTATATAGAAACACTGATGATTTGGGTGGATTTATTTTATATCTTACAAGTTTGTTGATGTTATTGTTTTAACTAATTTTAGCTTACTCTTTAAAATTCTTTAAACATATAAATTATATTATTTTATGTTATATATTTAAATATATTAATGATTCTTTAAATATATTATCATATTTTATGAAAAGTAACAATTTTGTTTTTGCTTTTCCTAAGCGAAATGGGGTATCCTTAATTTCTTTTTCTTCTCTAATTACTATAGTTATAATATCTAGTACTATGTGAAATAAAAGTTGTTAATAATGGACATTCTTGTTTCACCTTTGATTTTATAGAAAGGATTCTAGTTTATCTTTATTACAGAGAACATGTACCTCTTGGTTTTAGATATATGCTATTTTTCATTTTAAAGAAGGTCTCAATGATTCCTTTGTTTTTAGTGTTTTTTAACCAATAAATATATTTAATCAAAAGAAATTTTCCTCATCATTTGATATAATTATATGGTTTTTGTTTATTTTGTTATTAATATGGTTATGTTTTTAGTATTCCTAACATTGAACAAATTCTAAATTTCTGATCTAATTTCAACTTTGTCATAGCATAAAATCTTTGAAAAATGTTATTTTAGCTTCTTTGACAAAATTTTATTTCAGGATTACTTAAGTACTCCCATCACATCATAGTCAAAAAAGGAATATTTTTAATTTCTCTTTACCTGTGCTTATATCTTCAATTCCTTTTTCTTGTCAGTCTGGTAAAAACCAACATTTCTAGTATTATGTGCAATAGAAGTAGTGATAATTTATGTCCTTGTTTCACTCTTGATTTTATTGGAAAAGATTCTATTTTATCTCTATTACATATCTTTGTATCTCTTGGTTATAGCTGTCTACTACTTATCATTTTGGGGATTGGTCCATTTATTTCTCTTCTTTAGTATTTCTAAGAAAAAGGAATATAGTATTTTGTCAAAAGTTTTTTCTTCACCTATTTATATAATAATTTTTTTTTGCTTTATTATTAGCATGGTTAATTTAATTAGTTGTTTTGCCCATACTAATCAGCCCTGAATTCTTGTTATAATTACAATGTTGTTATAGTGTATAATCTTTATAACATTATTCTCTTTGCTAATATTTAACACATTTTTATTAATGTTCATTAAAGATATGTATCTATAGTTTTCTTTTTCTGTTTTGACTTTCCTAAACTACCTGTATCATATCTCTGTCATAGCAAGCATTTGATAGGATCACTTTTTTTTCAGTATAGAATTAATTGATCTTGGAATGTTTAATATAACTTACTTGTGAATCCTTGAGTTATTTTTTTCTCTTGGAAGTTGATTAATGGCTTATTCAATTGTATTCTAATAAAAATGAATATTAAGTGCTATTTCTTCTATTAACAGTCATTTTATATTTTTGCAAATTTTCATTGATTTTACTTAAATTGTTGGTTCTGTTGCTATATATTCAGACAAAGTTTCTGTCAATATCTTTTATTTCTTTTGCTGTGAATGCTCTTTTTTTCATTTTTGATGTTAATATGGCTTCCTCTTTTATATAAACTAGCTAATGATACATCCAATTTTAAAAATAAATTTATCTAATTTAAAAAATAAAAGCTTCTAGTTTTTATTATTCAGTGGGTTTTGTTTTGCTTTCAATTTTGTTAATTTCTTCTTTGATTTTTGGTGTTTAACTGGATTTTAAATATTATTTTATTTATACATCAATTTAATGTTTATATATTATTTAAATAGATTTAATAATGCATTTACATAAAACTTTATATATTTATATATAAATATGATATATTTAACCATTTTGATGTTTAACTTGATTTCAAAATTTGTTGATTCTTTAGTAATTATAGTTGTATTCCCATTTAAGTCATCTGTTTTCTTTTTTATTCATGAAAATCCTTAGTGATATACATTTTCCCCCTAAGGACTGCTTAGCTATACATAAAATATTTGTTCTGTTGCCTCATTGCTGTTATTATCATTAATGAAATTATTTGTGGTTGGTATAATTTGTTCTTTGACCCATTGGGTCTTCAGGATTAAATTAATCTTCACTATATCTTTAATCGGCATAGTGGCAGGTGGTACAGTAGAGAAAGAGCCAGACCTGGAGTTGGGAAGACATCTTCCTGAGTTGAAAACTGGCCTCTGATACTTATTAGCTGTGTGACTCTAAGAAAGCCACTTAATCCTATTTCCCTCAGTTTCTCCATCTATAAAATTGGTTCAAGAAGCAAATGATAAAACACTCTAATATTTCTGACAAGAAAATCCCAAATGGTGTAATAAGGGGTCAGACTAGATGGAAATGAATGAACAACAATACATCTTTAATACACTTTAGCAAACCTTTAATGTAATGCTTATTGCATTGTGGGTTGGAAAAGATGTATATATTTCTGCTTTTTGCATGTTTATGTGGATTTTATATCATAAGGTGATTTTTATAATATTATACTCTTTGTATGTAAATATACATATATACACATAAAATACTTCTTTCTATCTCCATTCAATAATTGCCAGAGGCATATCATATCTACGTTTTCTACAATTCTATTCTTGCCTGTTTTTTGGTACAATTTATCTAAGGCTTATGGAGTAAATTGATATCCCCAGCTAATTCACTGTTGCTGTCTGTTTTCCCTTAAAATTTATTTAGTTTTTAATCTAAGCATTTAGAAGCTATATTATTCATGAAATATATATTAAATATTGAATTACTTTTCATTGTCTATGATACATTTCAGCAAAACATAGTTTCCTTCTTTATCTCTTTTAAGTCTAGTTTTTACTGTTACCCCTTAGTACTTTGTGTTCAGCTAAAGCAGAATATATTTTCCTTGAGATCCTTCTTCTAACTTTGCATAAGTCTTTATGTCTTTATGTGTCAAGTATGTTTCTTGTAAACAACATATTTTGGGATTTTACTTTCTAATCTGTTTTGCTAACCTCTTCTGTTTTATAAGTGAGTTCATCCCATTTGCATTCATAGTTGTGATAGTTCCTTGTTTTTTCCCTTCTATTTTATTCTCTTATATTCCCCCCCACCTCTAAACTAATAAATTCCTGTTTATTTCCATGTTTTATCCTTTTTTCCTTTCCTTTTAGGATTCTCTTCTCTATCCCGTTCAGTTTAGGATTTGTTTTGCTTCTGAACAATCCTTCCTTGAATCTACTCTCTCTTTTATGTTCTCCTTCCCCTCTTTCTGTTTCTATCTGGATACTTAGTTTAATTCATTACTACAACAAACTCTGTCTATGTGCAAACAAGTGTGTGATGTGTATTTTGTCCTCTTTGATCAGTTTAGATGAAAGTGGTGTTCTACTGATGCTCACTCTCTCTACTCCTATGTCTGTATGTATATACATCTACCTTGGTACCCTGACTATGTGTGATAAGAAGCTCCCTTTCCTACTTCTCATTTGCCTTTATTTTGTAGTCATCCTTTTTTTTATTATGCCATTGTTAAAACATAACAAAATTATTTATATGTCTTCTCTCTTAATTGACTACCTATATGACTCTCTATGACCTTAGGATTTAAGAGAATTCTTTTAATCACTGCCTCCCCACCTTAGAATATAAACTGTTGATCCTTATAAAACATTTTCTGATTGTTCACATGTAGTTACTTTTTAATTTTTCTCGATTCCCTTATGTATATTTCAGTGTTCTTTTTCAGCTCCATTTTTTTTTCATCAGGAATACCTTAAAATCCTCTATTTCAATGAATAGTTTTCCTTGTAGAAATTTAATGACTTTTTCTGGATTATTTATTCTTGATTGTAGACCTTTATCTTTTATCCTTAGGAGTATCTTACTCCATATTCTCTGTTTTTTTAGAGTGACCACTGCTGAATCCTTTATGGGTCATATTGTGATTTCTTGATATTTGAATTCTTTCTTTATTGTTGCTTTCAATATTTTTCTTGTAAATGATAGCTATAGATTTTGGCAGTGACATTCTTATCTTATTAAGATAATAAGTGGCCTTCTTATTTTAATTTATCTAGGGGCAAATTCCTCTAGTGATATAAACATTAGCATATTTACAATGTATAATATAATGTATAATTTAATACATAAAATATAATAGCTGGGGCTTTGTGTGTGCCTTTGTATGTTTGTGTATGTAACACAGATTTCAGGCAATTCAATGGTTTATGAGTTATCAGTTCTTGATTATTTTTCCAAGTCAGTTGTTTTTTTTTATATGAGATGCAACACATTTTCCTTTATGTCCTTTGATTTTGTTTTTAATGATTATTATTGTCTCCCAGAGTCATTATTTTCTATCGGATCCATTCTAATTTTTTGGTATTTGTTACTAAGGTAAAGCTTTCTACGTCTTCTATTAAGTTCTATTGATCCTTTCCCCAAATTTCTCCTCTAACGCTTTTATTTCTATTGTAATACCTTTTAAAATCACTTGCATGATTTCTTTGAGAAATTCTATTTATTTTTTGGGATGCCATTTCATTTTCTCTGTGGTTTTGACTACACGTGTTCTTGAATTATTCTATTCTTCCTGGTTTGTTTCAAGTCATCCCTATTAGAGTTGACAGGATCACCATTTTGCAAATACGAAGGTTTGTAACCTTGGTTTTTTTGCTCTTCACTCATAGTACTTTTTGCTCTCACTCATAGTACACATCTAATCAATTGTTATATTTTGTCTTTTATTTAAATCTCTACAACATTTCTTATACATGTTCCCTTCTCTCTACTCACACAATCAGCGCCCTACTCCAATCCCTCATCCCCTTTCACCTGGACTGTTATGAAATCTTTCTAAAGGGTCTCCCTGCCTCATCTTTCTTTGTTCCAACTCATCCTCCACAGGTAGATTTGATTGTGTCGCGTCCCCAACTTGGGAGTTCCCTCTTACATCTAAGATGACATGGAAACATCTCTGTTCGGCATTTAAAATTCTTCATAATCTGGCTGCTTTGCTATCTTCGAACACAATATTTCCCTGCATACACTCGAAGCACAATCTGGGGTCCAGCCGTGCCAGTTTACTTTTTGTTCCTCTTCAAAGGACACAGCTTTCACCCCAATTTGTGCCTGTGTCCTGCTTGTACCCTCAATTGAAATACCTTCCTTTCTCCTCCCTGTCTTAGATTTCATGGCTTCCTGTAAGACTCCACTCAAACCCCATCTTCTGCAAGAGACCTCAGCTCTTGCTGCCATCCCTTCCACAGTCGTTTCCATCTTGCACGTACTTTGTAAATGTCTGCATATGTACATCTTGGCTCCCCCAGTATTGTCGTGGTGGAGAGAGACTGTTTTTCTGCTTTTTTATTGCATTCTCAGCCCTTAGTAGAGTGACTGAACCAAGGTAAGAGCTTATAAAAAACTTAATATATGTGAGTAAATATATATATATATATATTTATACCCAATTATATTGTTATTATTATCACCATCATTATTTTCTAGAACTGTGATTCCACAGGCACACATGAGTCCTTCCATGGAAACTCTCTTTTCTGATTCAGATCACTTACTAGTATTTAACTTATAATCTTATGGAACTGGGGCAGTTGGGAAGCTCAGTGGATTGAGAGCCAGGCCTAGAGACGGGAGGTCCTAGGTTCAAATCTGGCCTCAGACACTTCCCAGCTGTGTGACCCTGGGCAAGTCACTTGACCCCCATTTGCCCACCCTTACCAATCTTCCACCAAGGAGCCAATACACAGAAGTTAAGGGTTTAAAAAAATAAAAAATAAAAAAAATATATAATCTTATGGAATTGCCTGGGACTAGGAGGGCAAGCAACTTATCCATGATCCCAGTGAGTACGTGTCAGAAGCAGGAATTGAGCCCAGGTCTTCCTGACTCCACCAGGCTATGCTAAATTTCTTGCGTATGAATACCTGCAACTTGTGCACCATAAATGTGCTTGTACAGATGAATATATTATATACACTACGAATACACGTGTGCACACACATATAAATGTATATATAATATAACATGACGTAATATTCTATCCAAAGCAAGGAGAAAACACTGGAAATCAGAAAGATCTGAATTCAGATTTGGCTGAGGACTAAATACCATTGTACATTGCTGGCTGTGTGACTTTGGGCAAATCACTTAACCTCTGTTTGTCTTGGTTTCCTCAATTATAAAATGAGGATAATAACAGCCCTTACCTTCTGGGATTATTGTGAAGACCGTATGAAATGATATTTCTGCAAAGTACTTGTCACTTAGTAAGCTTTAAACAAATGCCTATTTTCTCCCCCTGGCCCCATGTTTATGTATATATCTGTTTGTTTTTCTATTTGAAATACTTCACAGAATTGGATCTCTGTGTAGCCTGGTTCTGTTGTGAAGAAACTCAGGTACTTTTGCCTCTCTTCATCCCTGCCAGCTGAATTTACCTTTTTTTCATTTGATTGAAAGAACGTTGAAGCCTGAGGTTTAGCAATCAAATCACTTGACTCGTGTACTTGCCACCCACTGACTTCTCCAAAATCCTTTTGTTATGTGATTTTCCTGGGCCTTTAAAATATTTTAAAATCCAAACTATTTACCAAACAGATTGATAGAAATCTCCCCCACATGCCTTGCAGATGTGTTTGCCACATACTTCTACATTTTATACAACTTATATAGCTTTGTTTTTGAGAATTCATTCCTCATTCTGTCATTTGATTTTCATTAATATGTTTTCCTGGGTTTCCAAACATTTTAACCTTTTTATCCCTCTTCTGTCAATGTGTTCTAGGAAATAATAAGAAAAAAAAGAGATGGGCTTTATTTTGAGAAGACAATAATATCCTCTGCTTTTCAGGCCTGAAACATTGATATCACTGAGAATAAATCTTTTCTGAGAATGTATATATATGCCTTTGTCAAGTAATATTTTCCCTTGTGAAGAAGCTAACAGTTCTCTATTCTATATGCTGTACATATAATGGAATCTAAATATACTATCTTTAAGGCTGTAATACCCATCTAAAATGGAACTTATCCTATTCTCCTAAAACCTGTTCATCTTCCTGACCTCCCTAGTCCAGATGTTTGGACTGGCATTACAAAGTCCATTTAAAAACAAGCATCACAATTTCAGTAATTCGATATATGCCTTTGTTTTATTTTAGATGATATGAAATACAATGTAAAGATTTTTGGTGGCTGCAAATGTATATCCATGTATATATTTATATGTATATGCACATATATATGTATATTCACATGTAAAATATATCTAGGACCAAAATATAGAATATATATGATATACATGACCACAGATATTCTATATATGCCATGTATATCACACATGCTATATTGTCACAAATATGACCCTATAGAGTATATATGGCCAAAATGATTTGTGTATGAAAAGTACTCTGTAGAAAATATAAAGAATGTGTGTGATCCAAAAGGAAGGTGGGACTCCTCAAGTAGCAAGAATGGAGAACAAATGGAACAGCTTGAGCATTCGATTTCTATCACCAGAATATATTTTTTAATCAGAGGAAAACTATCAGCACAACAGTAGATGCTTTAAGGAATGTTTACAGAAAGTCACGAACTTTAATTGCCAAATATTCAAAGGTTCGGATGGGGTTTCCATCTGAAAAAGTAGAAGATAACCTCATTGATAATATCAAAGTAAGTATGAGATAAATACTCACCAAATATTCTGGCCCAGACCTAACCGAGGCCAATCCTGGTATTTGGGATTGGAACATAATGAAATAACTAAGGATACTAAAAATTTAATAAAACAAATTTGCTTGTAATTATGTTAAAAAAAGGATACAACTTCTAGTTATTAAGAATAAATGTTACTCCATTCCACCTCCTTGTTCACCATGTTGTTGTCAATTCTGAGTTAGGAAGGCTTCCTTGCAGGCCGGGGATGGGAATTTCACTAAATCATCTCAGTCTTACTTCCACATAGGTTAGACTTTTTATACTCTGAGTCCTCTGAACCAACCAAGGTCTACCTAAGGATGGCTTCCTTGTCTCCTAAAGGGAAACTATCCCAGTAAATTTGAACCAAATCGGGTTCCTACCACACCACTACCAATGGTGTCACCAATTTTATAAAGAAAATAAAGCTTAAAAACCCAAGTTGAGAGCAGCTAGGTGACTCAGTGGGTTGAAAGCCAGGCTCAGAGATGGGGAGAGCCTGGGTTCAAATCTGGTCTCAGACACTTCCTAACTATGTGACCCTGGGCAAGTGACTTAACCCCCATTGCCTAGTCCTTACCACTCTTCTACCTTGGAGCCAATACACAGTATTTATTCTAAGATGGAAGGTAAGGGTTAAAAATAAATAAATAAAATAAAAATAAAGAGTCCAAGTTGAAGAGGGAGTCCCTATACATAGTAAAGTTCCTCAGGGACTCTGATTTCTGCATGACCTCATATCAGTTGCATCAAGTCCAAGAATACTGTAAAATCTCCTGGGTTACAGCTCTGATGACTGAAGAGCCTTAGACTTCACCCACTGGCAGTATGGCCAGCTTCAGCCCCCTTTAGAATGTAGAGAGTGTCTTTCTCTTTCCTTGTGTGTATATTCCAGGCTCTGAGCACAGTGCCTAGCACCTAGTAAGCACTTAGTAAATGCTTATTGACTATATGTTATATATAAAATGTATTTACATTTATCCATCAATATATTTTAGGCAGAAGTGGAAAATAGACAGTGATAAAGAAAAATTCTATCCATCTCCTAAAAAGAACCAATAGAATCTGAATGTAGATAGAAATATACTTTTAAAAACTTTATTTTTATCTTTTGCAACATGAATGATATGGGAATATATTTTACATGACTGCACATGTATAATCTATGCCAAAGTGCTTGCTTTCTCAAGGAGGTGGGAGAGGAGGAAGGGAGGGAATTTGGAATTCAAAAATGACAAAAAAAAACAAATATTAAAATTAAAATAAAAACAACCTTGACCTTCTGTCTCAGAATCAATACTGTATATTGATTCCAAGGCAGAAGAGCAGTAAGGGCTGAGCAATGGGGCTTAAATGACTTGCCCAGGGTCATACAGCTAGGCAGTACCTGAGATCAAATTCGAACTCAAGATCTCTTATCTCTGGGCTTGGCTTTCAATCCACTGAGCCACCTAACTGCCCCCTAAAATTGCTTTTATATTGTTTTTACTCTAGAAAGCCTTCCTGATTTTCCCAAGCCTCTCACTCTTAGGACTTGCTGAGTCTTTATCATATTCTTGCTTCTGCTGAGAGGTAGTATGGAGGAGTGCCTAGAGAGCTAGCCAGGAAGATGTCAATTTAGGTTTTGTTTGTAGCACCTCCTGGTTATGTGGAAAGCTGCCTAATCTCTTTGTGCTCCAGGCCACTGATGGCAAACACATACAGAAATGGGGGTCACCAAAATGTGCATTAGGATATGTGTGGGCTTCATATGAACTTATAAAATTACACGTGTATTTGTATATTTCTTTTAAAAATTAATATGTAATTACATTAAAATCACATAGGATCTATATTTCAATCCAGTTTGGGCTGCACTTGGGAATATCATGGCTACATTGGCCAGCATTTGACATCTTTCTTCTAAGTAGGATTTATTATCCTTTAGTCTATATAAATCAAAGAGAGGATACCAACCTGCAGTGGTAGAGGAATTTTCCCCACCTGAGATTTCCTTATATTAATAAAACTGCAGGTCTCTCCTCTATCCATTGTTTATATTATTTATCTATATGTTTGTTGTATTGCCACTCTTAGATCTTAATGATAATAATAATAGTTCACATTTTTATATTTTATAGCACTTTAAGGTTGGCAAAATATTTTAAATATATTTTCTTATTTGATCCTCATGACAAGCCTGCCAGAGATGGTATTTCCCTATTTACAAATATATAACCTAAGATACAGAGAGATTAAGTGATTTTTGCCAGGGTCGCATAGCTAGTAAGTATCTAATGTGGAATTCAATCCTAGGCTATTCTGATTTTCAAGTCCAGTTATTTATTCACTATATCACATTAATTTTATGTAGACAATAAAAGAATAAAAGAAAAAATGCATATATTAGATTCTTACTATAATCTAAGCTAAGCACTGTACTGAAGATAGAAATATGAATGCAAATGAATACAGATAGAGTATTTTGTTCCTTTTTATCCCTGCCCCTTTTCTTCTACTCTGACGTCAGGACCTATAATAAAAATAAGAATTCAACAAATATTTATTAAATAAAGAAATATTTAATAATAAAAGAAACATTAAATAATTAATAATAATAAACATTTCAACATTTCAATGGAACTGTGATCTTTTAATGTGGGTATGTAGTGCATCAGTAAACTAGGTCCAAAATGAAATTTGATGGAAAGTTTTATGAATTGTGTTTGGAATTACAGTATTTCCTGTCAGCCTTGGAAAGCTTAATCATCACTAATTGATTTATTAATCATCGAATTTCAACCTTAAATCCCAATGCTCTCTCTTTTCCTCTAAAAGTTTTCAAGTTGTCATATCTGACTTAGAGTTCAGAAATAGAACAAAATTGCATGAATATGGCAGTATATAATCTACAAAGGAAAGAAGAGGGGCCTAGGTTATTTACATTGCCTTTTGTACTTGATATACTGGCCCATTTAGAGAGATTCCCAGTGAAATAAGACATTTGAAGTTTTGATGTAAATGATTCTCTCACTTTGAGAATAAGCTCCTGATGAGCAACTGTTTATTTCTTAAAGAAATGTCAAAAACTAGGAAATATTTTTGTTCCTAGATATTTTTAAGGCAATAATTTTTTTCTTCAACTGAATTCAAAGAATTTTACTACATGAGGTAAATATAGCTACTAAATCCAGACCATGTTGACTAGGAAACAAATACTTTGTGATTTGAAATGTGGTCTTTAGGAGCCAAACCCTAATTCCTCCCAGTCCCTACTCAATTAGGTGTTTATATCCATTAATTATAATTTTAATGACACTCAAAAGAGGGCAATTTCCCACAGGCTGCTTTTATGCTCATGCTAAACCTTTGACCAAAGCAAGGAAATTGTTTGAGCTAAACCTCAGAGCTAACATCGATCTCATTTGGTATGCAAGCTTATTTTGTTTTTCTAGAGTCCTTTTTTTTTTATACTCAATTCTGAATTCTAGGAGAGCAGCAGTTTAAGAAAATATTCATGAAATTGTGTTTGAAAATGAGGTTTTTAATTAAAATGGGTATTTCTGAAGCCTTTCCTGACAGCATCCATTTCTCTGCAGTGAAACAATTGTTAACATTGGCAGCAACCCTTCTCGTAGGCCATCAGGCTGTTTTTAGATCCTCTTCAGCTTTGGGGCTATATCTACACTTGCATAAACCAGGTTGAGTGGTTTGTTTAAAAAGGGATCAGTTTAGTTGAATAATCATCTTTTCAATATATAGTGTATTCCAAGCGTCTTTGTGTTGTTTTCAACTACTAAACCTATATGAAGACTTTTGGGACATTCTGTATTAATCAAATAACAAATATTTGTTAAGTGTTGTTGTTGATGAATAATTTTTCAGTCATGTCCAAATTTTCATGACCTCATTTTGGATTTTCTTGGCAAAGATACTGAAGTGGAGGGGCAGTTAGGTGACTCAATGGATGGAGAGCCAGACTTAGAGATGGGAGATCCCGGGTTCTAATCATTCTTCAGAAACTTCTGGGCAACTCATTTAACCTCCATTGCCTAGCCTTTACATCTCTTTTGCCTTGAAACTCAAACACATTATTGATTTTAAGATGAAAGGCAAGGATTTTTTAAAAAGATACTGGAGTTTGTCATTTCCTTTTCTAGCTCATTTTATAGAGGAGGAAACTGAGACAGACGAGGTTAAATGATTTGCCCAGGGTTACACAGCTAGTAAAGTGTCTGAGACCAGATTTGAACTCAGGAAGATGTCTTCCTGACTCCAGACCCAGCAGTCTATCCATTCCTTCACTTAACTCCTTCATTTATTAACTGTTTGTTATGTAATGCTAGCCAATAGAGACACAAAAATGAAATAGTCCTTACACTCAAAGAACTTAAATTTTGCCCACATATAAAATTTAAGTACAAGGTAATTTTTGTGGGAAGGAATCAGTAGTTGGGGAGGCCAGGAAAATACTCATGTAGAAGAAGGCATTTGGGCTCAGCTTTGAAGGAAATGAGAGATTCTAAAAGGCAGAGGTGAGAAACGAATGCAGAAATTAGTCAGATTATTCCAAAAGTAGAGAGATGAGAGATCGAGTGTGGGGGTGTGTAAGAAACCTCAAGTCCAGTTTTGTTGGATTACAGGTAAAGAGAGAACTTGTGAAAAGTTTGAAATGCAAACATGAGAAATTTATGTTTATTTTTTTCACTGATTCCCAGAAGCCACAAAATTTCCTTGCACATGATCAAGGGACCATGGCATGATCACACTTTTGTTTTAGCTATGTTATTTTGGCAGCTAAGAGAAGGGTAGACTGGAAAAGTATACACTTGAAGAAGTGGGCAATTAGGAGGCTATTACAATAACTTAGGCAAGAGGTGGTGAGAGCCTCAAGTAAGATGGCGGCCATGGGAATGTAAGGAAGGGTCAGATATGACAGATGTAAAGATAGAATGGGCAGTACTTGGTAACCAATTGGATATGGGGGCTGAGGAAATTGAAGATGTTGAACCTGAGTAACTGGAAAGATTATGGTGCCTCTGATAGCAATAAGCATATTCAGAGGATGACAAGTATTTTTTTTGAAGGGGGAGGAAAATATTGAGTTCTGCTTAGAATATATCTATGGGACATTTGGTTTAAAATATCCAGTAGGTAGTGTTGCCTGAATTGAACTCAGGTGAGATAGCAAGCCTAGATATATAGATCTGGAGCTCATCTACAAAGAAATAATTGACCTTAACAGAATTGAAGAGGTCACTATGAAAGAGTATATGGAGAGAACAGAGTGCACAGGACAAATCTGTGGGATACACCCACAGTTGGTGGGGAAGCTTTAGATGATGGACCAGTAAAGGAGTCTGAGGAGTGGTTAAACAGTTAGGAAAACCCAAAGATGAAAGAGATTCAAGGAGGAAAGGCTACATCAAACACTGTGGAAAGAGCAAGAAGGATGAAGAATAAGAAAAGGTCATCAGGTTAGGCAATTAAGGGATCAATGGTAACTTTGGAAAGAGCAATTTCAGTGGAGTGATGAGCTTATAAGTAAGCTTAAAAAGTGTTGAAAAGTGAATGAGAGGAGAAGACAAACTTTTTCTAGGAAGTTAGGAGAGTAATAATGAAGAAATGGTAGTTAAGTGCAATCAAATATCTGAATTGACATGAGCTTTTACTTTTTAGTTCACCACAAATCTTATGCAAAACCTCTGACTTTGGTAGGTTTAGCAAAGAGGAGAGAAGAGCATTATTAACTTCTATTATTAAAGGTGATAGAAGTTCAGAAATCTTTGTTTAGCTTCAGCTATAAAGTCATTGGTTCACATAATTCTCAATGTGGAAACTTAAACCATTGATCATGTCAACAATTCATTTGTTAAAGCAGCTGGGTGGTGCAGTGGATAGAACTCCAGGCCTGGATTCAAGAAGACTCATCTTCCTAAGTTCAAATCTGGCCTCAGAAACAAGCGAGTTATGTGAGTTTGGGCATATCACTTAACCTGTTTGCCTCAGTCTCATCATCTGTCAAATGAGTTGGAGAAGGAAATGCCAAACCAGGAGTCTTACAAGTTCAAATATTAATTAGAAATTTTATTTGAAAATTTAATTCAGCATTTCTGTGTCATGAGAAATGATTTTCCCCTGCTAAGTGTCAAATGTGATCAAGAATGAGGCATGGATTTATCACATTTATTCTAAGCTTTATGGCTCACACACTAGAACAATTATTCTCAAGTACAGAATATGCTGTGAGATCCTACGAGATGCTACTAGCTTAGTTTAAGGAAAAACAAAACAAAATACCAGCACCAATAAACCACCCTTGTCACCAAGAGCTAAATGGGCTAAGGTATTGTTAGAACTAATCTCTTAAAGTGTGCCCAGAGCTAACCTTATAAGAGAAGCTAAATTGCTTGATTGTGCTATCTCTTTACATTTTAAATGTAGGTAGCTCCACTTCCTTGGAGAAAAACAAATATATTATAACCAGAGCCTTAAAAAACAAGTACCTTACCTTTCTGTTTATCTGTCCTTTGCATCTTCCCACTGATGGGTGTTTAAATGACTTTGTGCTTTTGTTGTGACTCTGGGCAATTGACTTTACTTTTTCTGCCTCAGTTTCCTCAACTTTAAAATGATAATATTAATAGCACCTACCTCACAGGGTTGTTGTGAGGATCAAATGATTTAATATTTGTAAAGTTCTTGGTACTATGCCTAGCAAAGAGTAAGATTTCTAGAAATGCTTATTCCTTTTCCATTACCTTCTCCTACTATGATCATAGGTAGCAACCCTATATAGGCATATGTACACTCTCTGGGCACATGTTATATCTTCAAAACAATCCTCTCTTGCCAGATTGTTCAAAACATTTTGAAAGCCGCCTTTTTGAACAGGAAAACCAACTGAGTATTAAGCAAAAATTAAAACAAACAACCAAAAATCCTTTCCTATGTAGCCAGGTTTGACTAGTTTTTGATACATCTTAGTTTCCCTACCTGTAGTCAGCTATCCTTCTTCATTTAAATAGTATTTCTTTAAGATCTATTGGAAGCCTTAGACTTTCCAAGGAAGTATGTTCAAAAATAGACTTTTTTAATATGATGTCATTTTAAGAATATTTTGATAATTTCATTTCAATGTAAGTGGTTTTCTTTATAATTCTGTGAGTTTTATTTGTTGGATTTAAAAATATTATTCCTAAATCATTCCATGACTCTAGACTTCACCAGACCACCAAAGGGATTTGTGAACCCAAAAGGTTAATAACCTCTGCTAAAGAGTCCTAAAAGAGAACTGCAGAATAAGCACAAAAAGGAAAGAGGCAATTGAGGAGAGCCAAAGGATTGAAAGTCAGGGGAAGATAGGAATCTGACAAGTTGGACCTTATCTTTTACTTCTTCCTTGTCCTTTCATAGTCAAAATAACCAGTTATGATAGCTAATTTCAGTGGTGTCTTGATAATATTGAAATAAATGATACTAAGATGTGAATGTAAGATATACTGTTAGTGACAAGACCATTGGCTTTGGAGTTAGAGGATGTAGATTTCTTCTGGGGCTTTTTTGCCTATTCAAGATGGTAGCCTTGTCTTTTTCTTTCATCTCTATCATTGAACCTCATTTCAATTCTCTATCCCCACTCTCCAATAATAAGGCAAGAAATAAAATGTTTGAAATAAGTAATTACCCAACCGTTTGAAGACCCACACCACTAAAACTCACTTCCTCACTCCTCTGGTCCCTTACCTCCTTGGACTCAGTAAAAGCAAGTGTGGTTTGACATATAGAATTTCTAAATCCTAAAAATTTAGGGGTTCCTTATTTGCTTTTGCCATGTGGAAAGGCAGGATGAATTCTTCATTCTGAAATGCTTATATGTGTCCCAGGACCTTATGAAAGCAAGTGTAGAGGAAGTGGCATAAAACTCTAAAAGAATCAGGAGCCATTAAACCATAATACATAATGATTCTTGTAGACCATGCATTGACCTAGAAATTCATATATTAATGTTATCTAAGTTCTATTGCATTTTTATTTATTTTGATAAAAATATTTCTAATTAAATTTTAATCTGGTTCAGACTGTACTTGGGAGGGGGCCACATTTGACCAAATGGCTCATGTTAGATATTTCTGCTTTATAGTCTTCTTTTAGTGATTGGAAACTCACTTGAACTGTAGATGGGAAGGGAACTGTAACCCTATACACAAGGAAGAAAGAAAAAGGAACCTGAAATCATTCTTCCTGATATTTCACTAAAGGTTCCAGAACATCTCAACAATCTTTAGGCATTAGAGAGATGACTTATCTAGAAATAAGAATGGAGTATAGACCTTTCTGTCAGTTAGCCACATGTTTAGTGACTTGAGAATGAGTGGTTTCCCCCAATTTGAATGTAAGTATTAATTATTACTCTAGAGACTTAATTACTTATTGTATATTAACAAGCTAATAAGAACTTCTGAATATATTCTTCCTATCCTACACTGATCGATATGAAACCCTTTGTAGATTGGAAGGACACTGGGACTACCCTCTTCCTTTCAGGAGTCAGTTTAGAAAAGGGTAATGAACCAAGTCCACTGACCTATTCATGTTAGGGAACATCATGGCATTATGAAGTTAGAGCTGGAAAGGGCTATAGTGGTCATCTAGTCCAATTTCCTCCTTTTTGTTATTGTTGTTCATTTGTTTTAAGCATATCCAACTCTTTGTGACCTCATTTGGGTTTAGCTTGATACAGATACTGGAGTTGCTTGCCATTTCCTTCTTTAGCTTATTTTTAAAGATGAGGAAACCGAAGGAAACAGGGTTAAATGACTTGCCCTAGATCATACAACTAATAAGTGTCTGAGGTTGCATTTGAACTCAGATCTTTCTGCCAGACTTGGCACTATATCCACAATGCCACCTATCTGCCCCAACTCCCAACTTCATCCTTAGTTTATACTTTTCTGAAGTGGAATTTTCCTCAGGAATCTAGGCAGCTTCCTTCCCTATTGCTTAACGTGGAGCTGAATCTCTCTCTCTCTCTCTCTCTCTCTCTCTCTCTCTCTCTCTCTCTCTCTCTCTCTCTCTCTCTGTCTCTGTCTCTGTCTCTGTCGTCTCTGTCTCTCTCTTTTTTAAATCAGTTTTGCTCTTCCTCTGAGAGTAATTGTATCATGTACTATACATGGAAACATGTCTATTTGAAGTGGTTAGCCCTACTTCTCAGCAGGCAGAGCCACCCAGTTCAGCTTAAGAGAGAATATTCTTTTCATAATAAGGGTATGTCTTTTTAAGATGGGACCACTTGGCTCCAATTTGAAAAAGTTTTGTTGCCTCCCTGTCAGCAATTTAACATTATTAATTATAATGGGAGTTGCTTTCTTTCTATGTTTCTGAAAAAATTATATAAATTTAATTTTTAAAATATGTTCACATAAATGTACCTGTGCAGGGAGATAATGTGATACTTTGAAAAGAAAGATGTGTAATCAGAGGATAAGAGTAGTTCTACTACCTATCCTAAGACAGGATAATTATAGTTCTACTGCTTATTTTCTGTGTGACTTTAGACAAGTTACTTCATCACTTTGAGCCTCAGTTTCCTTATCTGTAAAAATTAGAGGGTTGTAGTACAAGGTCCTTTCTTTAACTCCTATTATCTTATTCTAAAATGAACTAAGCTTTCCCTGCTATTGGCATGTGTCTCTGGGCAATGAGATTTCTCTGAGATATTCCAAAGGAGTAACTATCTAGGTCACCGACAAGTGTCAAGGTCTTAAAACTATGTAATGTTACAGCTGGAAGGGTTCTTGGAAGTTATCTAAATTCATTTTTTTTTTAAATTTTTGGTTCATACATGAACCATGATGAAATGATTTATTTAAGGTCACTCAATTTCTGAGTGGCTGAGTTGGAAGCAGAATTTAAGATCCTTGATTCCTTTCGTAGTTCAGTTCTCTTTCTTTTACATGATATTTCTTCTCCCTTTTCACTCCTCTTTTCCTAAGGAAGGAATAATTGCATCGTAGCACAGTAATCAGGCTTAAAGTCTCTAGTCCAACTTTGGTTAGTGTCCCCTTCTAAAAACATGTTACTTAATCTGAATGGAGAACATACTTTTCTTTCCTCTTCTTTTACAAAAACCCATATACATGTCACTAGTCACCATTCATACACACATACCTACATATTATGCATATTTGAGTTTAATTTCATTGGTTCATTTGGTTGCATTTTGTCCTTAAATCCTCCTTGCTCAGTACTTCTATTTGCTTTCCCAATCTCATTCCTTTTTACTGCTGTTTACTTCAGCATCTTATTTACCCTTTCTCAATCTTATTACTCCTGTTTTCCCTTCTCAGGGAATTTACTAAGAGTAGCCCCTAGGTTCTTTGTTTAACAATCTCCTTATTTAAATTACCTCCCCCCACACCTCCTTGCAGGGCTAATCTATGGGGCTAACAAAACCTCCTTTTCTGTTTCCATAATTTTTCTATCTTTATTATTAGATTGTATATTTTTATATTAAAGAGACATCAACAATTAACCATTTTTAATTTCCAGATAATAATAACACTTACATATATAGTATTTTAAGTTTTACAAAGCATTCTTCTCTCAATCCCATAAAGCACATTATGTTGCATTAGATTCCAAAACATTCTGAATGTCTCACTTTTATTTCCTCCCCAAATCAAGTACCTACTATGTGCCAAGCACTATGCTATGTTCTGGAGATACAAAGAAAGGCAAATGAGAATATCTGCCCTTGAGGAGTTTAGAATCTAATGGAGAAGACAACATACAAACAAATGCATGCAATGCAAACTACATACATGATAAATAGGAAATAATCAACAGAGGAAAGGCACTGGAATTAGCAGGATTGGAGAAGAAGTCTAGTAAAAATTGGGACTTTAGTTATGACTTAAAGGAGGTTGTCGTAGGTAAATAAATGGAGTGGAGGAGGGAGAGTATTCTAGACAAAGGGGGACACCTAGAAAAAGTTTCTGGAGCTGAGAGATGGAGTGCTTTGTTTGTGGAATAGTTGGAAAACAAAAAAGGTAGAGCAGCTGGACCCAGAGAAACACAATAAAGAAAAGAGTCTGGAAAAGCTAGGAAAAAAGAGAGAAGAATTTGGATATAAAGAAACAAGAAAAAAGGTAAGTACAAGAAAGAAGACATATAGAGAAGAGGTGTTATGCAAAAATTTAAAAAGGACTAGCATTACCTGAAATCAAATTTTAAACACAAGATGGATTCCTTTTATCTTATCAGGAGTTCTTTTTGGTGATTTTTTCCCCATCTCAATTTTTGTAGATCACACTATTGTTATTAAATCTCTTCGATGGAATGAATAGTCTTTTTGGACCTTTGGAAAATGACAGAGATAGAGACATCAAGGAATCCCTGAAGCAGGTTAAAATTAAAAAGTCTAGCTGATAGCAAGAATTACTAGGCGAGTAATAAGATCTTTCAGAGAATGAAATTAGACAAGAAGGGAAATCTAATTGATAAAAAGGATGTATGGTAAGTCAAATATCCTCTACTTAGCTTTCTCTGTCATTTGGTTCCACCTTTCTCATTCACTCATTTGCCAGAGAAAGTGTAGTGGAAAGATATTATTCTAAAAGTTAGGAGAATTGTACTTGAATCTATAAATGTTGCTACTATTTACATTATCTTAGATAAATTATGTATGGCTTCAATTTCCTCTTCCATGAAAAGAGGGAGTTTGAATAAAATGATCTGGGTTTGATCTAGCACCAAGATTTTATTATTCTAACATCTTCCCAGAGAGTTCCTGATTATTTTCTCAGATGTTTACCCTTGATTTAGAAAGTTCACAGAATCACACAGTATCAGAATTGGAAGGAACTTCAATGACTTCCTTTTCAAGATATATTCAAAAAAAGAACTCTTTCTATTACATATCTGATAAGTGGGCATCCTACCATTGCTTAAAGATTTCCAATGATGAAGAAATCATTACATCTCCAGGTCAGTGATAGGCAAACTATGGCCCACTGGCCAGATGCGGCCCCCTGAAATGTTCTATCTGGCCCAATGACATTATTCCTAATCTGACGAATATGAGTAGGTTACAATACAATGAAACTTCAAAAGAGTTGCCTTAGAAGCAGACTGACAGATGAGCATTTCCTTTCCTTTGGCCCTCTCTTTAAAAAGTTTGCCCATCACTGCTCTAGGCAGGTCATGCTTCATTTGGGTAGCTCTCATTGTTAAGAAGGTTTTCCTGATTTTGAGCCTCCAGAGTTCTACCTTCTTAATGAAAGCAGAATAAGTCTAATACTTTTTGTACATGACTCCCATTAAATATTCAAAGATAGCTATCATGTTCATGTTCTTTTACTCTTCTGTCCTCTAGTCTAAGCATTCCTATTTAATTTGAGCCCTCTTCATGCAGTATGAACTCTAACACCTTCACAATTCTGGTGGCCCTGCTATGAATGCTCATTACCTTATCAGATACTAAAATGTGTAGCCTAGAATGAATTCAATTTAACATCTTCATTATATGAAATAGTCCCTGCCTTCAAGGAGTTTATATTCTACTGAGAGGATACACCATGTATACAGTAAAGTAAAGAAAAGTGACTCACAAAATAATTTAAAGAAGGAGAGAATGAGAACATCAGAAATGATCTGTCAGAGTACAGTGAGACTTTCCCTTCCTTTTTAAAGTTTTATGTTCAATTTATTATCTATTTAAGGAGTAAAGCAAGTTTCATAATAGAGATTTGCACTTTCATGTCCAATCCTCTTTTTTGTTCTCTATATAATAGGGTTCATTTTAGTTGATGTTTGTTAGCCTCAGAGTAAAAAATAAAAAAAAGTTTGAGAAAAATTAAATCTCACCCCACAGATGAATGTCAATTTTAACTATGCATAGGGAAATTCCATTCGGAATAATTGGAGGAAAAGAGACCCATGATATGAATGAATTTGTCCAGGTCACATAGTTTGTCTAGAAGTGAACATGTAAGACCTACCATTTTTTCAGAAGCATAATAAGAAGTTTTGAAAGCAAAACTAGTCAGTAGGTAAGGCCGTGACTCTTTGATGCAGCCCAAGATCACATTAGTCATTTTGGCTGACATCACATTGGCTTCAACAAATTCTTTTAGTGCAGTTATGTCCTTCAATATACTAATAAAATTCTTATTATATAGAAAGTTCATCAATTTAACTATCTTAAATCACTCCCAAATGTCTTGGGCTCTTTTTTTCTTATCCTGTCCTCAGGAAGCTGTTTACCATCCTTTCTATGATAGGTTATCACTCAAGTTTCTTTCAGTTTTCTCTTCTCTAGGCTAAATAATCTCAGTCCCTTTAGCCTTCTTGAAGTCATGAAGAAATGCTTAAATCAGTATTATTTGATGACTATGGGAAATAGGAAATGTTTATTTATGGAAGTCGATTAAAATAGAAGCATTACATATATTTAAAAGCTTTTTCATTCACATATGGAGAACATTATGGTGAATGAAACTTTGAATAAATGGGTGGATGAATGCAAACTAATATGCCCATTTCAGTTTCATTTGAAAAAAAACACAAGGGAAAGATCAGAAATGAAAGCTAAAATGCACAAGAAGCATATTTAAGTTCTTAATTCATCCTTTCTTTTGCCAGATGTTGTTGAAGGAAATCCTTTGTTTTATACTATAATTGGAAAATCTCTTTAGGTTTTGCTAACCATCCATATTCCCAATCTTATCAACATTCATATAAACAACAATGTTCTGGCATACACATGTGGGAGACAATAGCCTACTGAATTAAATAATTTTTTTGTTCATTTAAAGCTATGGAACTACCCATTCTATTGAGAAAAAGGGAAGATGGTTTTTGTAAGAGAAATCAGCCTGACTAATCTATTGAATATTTTAGGTAGATATGCATATAAATGAAGGGAAACCAATGAATGTAATCTATTTTGACTTTTCAGAAAGCTTTGACAAGTTTATATCTCTAAAGTTATTAAAAATGTCCCAAAGAGACTTTTATCATATATAGGGTATTAATTTAATCACAGTAATCAAAGAATAAGGATAATACTATGCATTTCCAGAATAGCACAGAATCTCTAGACTTATGTAATATTTTTATACCAATTTCTTCTACATAGTGGAGGATATTCTTTACAAAGTCCAAAAGAAGAGGGATTACTAATCAGTGGAGAAATTCTCCGAATGTTCCTCTTTGTGGCTGACATTTTGCTCATTGTATATAACTCTACAGGGCCCCTTAAATGAGATCTAAGTTAATCCAAAAATATCGTTTAGTCCAGACTATGACTGTGATTGGGCAGAGAGACAATTCCCTAGAAGTCCATCATTACATATGAACTGACACTGCAGATGGTCAAAAATGTGAGCCTAGAATTAAATTATTGGAAGAGATTGGACTGCATTGTGTTTGGAAAATTTTGTGAGGCCTTCAATAATCTGAAATCCATTATTCAGAAGTCCTTCTTGTTAAAAACAACATACTTCCAATGATGCTATATAGTAGCAAAACATATAACAGCATCATTTAAAAAGAATAAAAATTTTAGACTACCCAAGGATTAATGAGAGACACATGGTCATTATAAGTCGAATGCAAAATGACACAAATTATGATTTATATGCAGGAAATAATATAAAAGTAATTTCTGATGAAGAGGGTGACATCCAGTGCAGCTCCCGAGACAAAATATTTAAAATAACATCACAGAGAATAATGATTAAGAAATCCACAGAAATGCCAATAAAATTCACTATGTAATATAGGATATTATAAGAAGATGACTAGAAGTCTGCAGAATCTCTGCCAAGGGAGCAGGGTAAAGAATGTGGCATTGGGAAAGAGGGTGACTTCTCCAATAAATGGATCCTGAAGTCTGAAAATGCTGAAGTGAGAGATGAGATGAGCTTGAGTGAAGGTGTGGAAGTCAACTTGAGGACTCATCAAGAAGACATGAATATGGTGTGATTTGAATCACAGTCTGTCAAAATTTCAACAGGGGGATAGATCCAGTAGGTCACTATGAAGAGAGATCATCTGGGTCACCTGTGCACTGAGACCCACCAAAGAGGCCCCAAACTAAAATTCCAATTAGAGCTAAAGCAGGAGACAAAAGTGGATGGCATCACTTGGAGAACTCATACAAGGGACTTTCAGGAATCCTGGGACTAGGACGACCTCTGATATGTCAGAGTCTATCAGGGTTGCAGCATAGGATGGAAATCCTAATTGGCGATTGAGCCAGGGTAGGAGATAGAAATAGTCTGAGTCCAGGACAGATGTCTGGATCCAGGAGACAGAATTGAAGAATTTGGGCAAGGTCATATCCCAGTCATTCCATCCAGAACTATGATAGAAAAGTGAAATCTGTACTATACAGGGTACGGGACCAGGAAGAGCGAGCTTGACTGTTTCATTCTCTTCTACAGAAAGGAGCAGAGACTGACCCTCTTCCAAATTCTAAGCCAAGAACAATGCCTTGAGATATGCATGACAGAAGAAAGTCTTATACATTGAAGAAATACTATGGGTTAGAAGAAACCCAAGAGGTTATTCTAGAAGTGAATAACTCCACAGTAAACATAATTAGAGTCTTAAACAAAAGAATAACCTAGTTTCAAGGGTCTCAAAGAGAAAATGAGAGAAATGAAGCAAGAAATAAAAAAATGAAATTAGCTTTCTTGAGGAAAAAAAATTGAAAGAAAAAAAGCTTAGAATAAAAGGTAGAAAATATTACCCAAGTAATGGACTTCCATGAAAAAAGGATTGAGCAAATAGAACTCAATAATTCCTTGAAAAAATACCAAATAGAAATCTAAAGACTGAAAAATTAAAACATATAAAATATCTGCTATTTAAAAAGTAGACTTAGAAAATAGATCAAGAAGAGAATAATTTAAGAAGCATTGGATTTATTTAAAACTACAACTATATAGAAAACCTGGAAATCATACTTCAAGAAATCATAAAAATCTTCAACTCTATTATAATGAGAACAAATTAAAAAAGAGAAAAAACCTATCAGTCACTTCCTGAAGTAAACCTCAACTTGAAAACACATTACCATATAAAAACTAAAATCTCAAGTTTTCAGATAAAATAATAAAATCACACAAGCCCCCAGAAAACATTCAAATATCTCAGAGCAACATTCAGGAACTGCTGAATATTGCTGGAACTGTGATAAAGAGGAGGCAGTCTTGGAATACAATTATTTTAAAGGGTAACAGAAAAAGCCTATTGTCAAAAATAGCATCCACAAAATTAAGTATAATCCTATAAAGGAAAGGGAACCTTACTTAGAAAAAAAAAGACTTTTGTTTTCATTTCCAGTGGGGGAAAAAAAAACAAAATTTTAAATTCAAATACTGGAGACAAGAGAAAAGTAGGAATGTAATTACATTTAAGCAATTGGGGAAGCTCAATGATTAATAGCTTATATTTCTGATAGGTGGAGAAGAGACAAGAGATCTTTCAGAATCCCACTGTCATCAGAAGTTACAGAACAATGAAAGACAATCACAGGCTTGGGAATGGCTTTGTTTTGTTTTATTGGTTTTAATAAAGAAAACAGTGAAAAAGAAATAAACTAAAGAAAAACGAAGGGAGAAAAACTTACTATTTATCATTATTGGTGTGTACCATAAAAAGAATATACAATCATGAAGGAGTTGAATGGAGATGGAATTTTGTGAATCTTAACTTTAAAATGAAGTAGATAAAGGGGGGTTGAATGTAAAAATGTGCATGTGCATGTATGTGCATGCACACAAACATACATAACAAGTTTGGAGTAGAAATACATAAAATGATATAGGGAAACAATTAAGGGTAGGGAAAGAGGAGCAAGAGATTTAAGTGGGAAGGGTTGGCAATGGAAAGGGGATAGTCACAAATGAAATGAACTTCAACTTTGGAAGGTGGGTCATAAAGTATAAATTAAGTTGAGAGAAAAAAAGGATAAAAATCTGTCATACGGGTCAAGACTTGGTGAAAAGAGGATAAAGGAATGGAATCACTCCCATTTCAATTATAGATTGATAATGATGATTTTTATTTTCATCCATTCTTTTTTGTAAACATGGTACCAGTAGCTAAAGAGAGGGGGGAAAAATCAAAGAAGATATGGTAAAGGGAAATAAATAATTAACAATGCTAACTCTGAGCAGGAATAAAATGAACTCAGTCTTAAAATGGAAGAATTAATTAGAAAGCAGGACCCAGCAATATGCTGTTTACAAGAAACACCCTTGAAATCTAAAGATTCATATAAAGTTAAAAGCAAAGGCTTCAACAGAATTTATTAAGCCTCAGATGAAATTAAAAAAGAGAAAAAGATGGTAATCATGATCTTGGAAGCAGTATAAATAGATATGGTTAGAAGAGATAAAACAGGGAAACTTGATGATGCATAAAGTCACCATGAATAACAAAATAATATCAATAAAATGCACACCTATGCACTGAATGCATAGCATTTAGTTTTTAAAGATAAAAGCTAATTGAATCTTAAGGAGAAATAAATAGCAAAAGTATAATACTTGGAGAATTTAAGGTGTTCCTTTCATACCTAGATAAATTTAACAGAATTTTAACAGCTCTCTGCTACATAGTTTTATAATCGACATATTTTTGCCTGGGGAAAACAAGTATTTTTTATGCATTGCTTTCATCCATTGGTTTAATTTGACTTCCAGATTCAAACTCAAAACCTTAAGTCTCTATTTTTCTTTGATGTTCATTAAGAATGTTATACTTATTGAATTCAAATCAAATTTCGATATTATTAAAGAAATATTCTAGAAGTTGAAGCTGTTTGAAGTGTTTTTCAGAGGAGTTATATAACTTGGTGCCATTCATATACATCACATGATTTCTAAGATGTTTGGATATAACTCCTATGTGAAAACTCTACTCAGTTCTTTTTATTAGGGATAATAATTCTAGAAAGAATCCTAAGAGGCTTAAATGATCTCCTGAAACATAACATATTTTAAATCAATTATTCCTGATACCATTGTATTGGTTAAACATTTTAAAGAGAGCAGTTATCCAACCAATGTTTCCTCTATACTAAGTTCTAATTTATATACTTTCAGTATGTGAATAAACCCTGACTATGAACTGAATCAAAGGCCTTTCAATAGTCAATAAAAGCAATACAAATATTACTGAGCTTCTAAGTGGCATGAATAATAATTATCAAACTGATAATAAGTTGCTCTTTACAAAGTCCAGACTTTGTAACACATCTTTTTTTACTCCTTAGACAAAATGTAGGTATGGATGTATATATCTCTATCTATTTATGTATCATCTATCTTTCTACAGATACACTCTTTCTCCTTATCTCTACCTCTTGGATTACTTGAAGTCCCACATAAAATTCTACTTTCTACGGAAGGCCTTTCCTAATTTCCCTTAATTCTAGATCATTATTTCTTTTGTTTTTTCCAATTCATCATATATATATGCATACATATATATATATATATACAGATAGATAGATAGATAGATAGATAGGTAGATAGATGGATAGATAGTATACATAGTCGTTTGCATGTTGTCTAACCTATTAGGCCTATCCCATTAGACTATGAGGTCCTTGAGACCAGGAAAAAAAATCTTGTTTTCTTTGTATCCCCACAGTTTATTACAATGCTTTGGATATAGTATATTCTTTATAAATCTACTTTTCTGATTGATTGTCATTAAAGGGGAGGATTATATTTATATCTGAAATAAAATGGGCAAAGTGCTTTGCTAGTATTTCATACATCTCTGTGAATCATTTGAGTCAATAATTGTAGACCTTATCTGTCACAATTGGCTAACTTTCATAGAGAAGTTAGTGTTTCAGTGACCTCTCTTGTAACTGTCTGCTTGTTTGTTTTACTAAAAAAGTCCAAATCCCTCCTACTCCAAATACCACATCCCCCTCCCCTTACAACTATCCAACTTGTATTTTTATTGTGTTCAACTTCCTTGGAAAATATTGCTCTCATTGCTCTCCTCTGATTTCTTTGTTTCTCAAACTTTTATAGTAAAGTTTTTCATTCTTGTAAAATTGTTTATTTTGTTCTCTGCTCTGCTTTGACTTCTTGTACTTCCTTAATCTTTTGACTTTTTCTTTCAATTTTTGTTTAAGCGAATCTTGTTAAAAAATAAAACCAAACAAACAACCTTTTGTTTTCTAGATTCCATTCCTTATGTTTCATTTCATTCACCTTTAACTGGGTGATATGGCATTCAAATTGTTCTACTATTTTTCACTTAGAGTGTAACCTTCCTATGCCTTTCCACAGGGATTAAAATATTTTCTTTTTTTTTAAAATGCTTATTTTCTATCTTAGTAACAGTTCTAAGACAGAAGGGCAATTGCTAGGCAATCTGGATTAAGCAATTTGCCCTGGGGGTCACACAGCCAGGAAGTGTCAAATCTGAACCCAGGTTCTTCCAACTCCTGACCTGGCATTCTATCCACTGTGCTAGCTGCTGCCCCATCAAATATTTTCTTAAGATGCTTCTGCCATGGAGAAATTTTACCTGTCCTTAAAAAGTATTTCTTAATAACTCTAACAAAGAAACTCAATCCAATGCACTGCTGATCTTCCTCTAAGTGTTATATGGTTATGTTCGACACCTGACTTGTTATTCCAACCATTCAGTGACATAACCAGGAATTTTTGTGCCAAAGGAAAAGAGCACAAAACATGGTTGAGGTGGGAGAAGAACTCCTATAACGTCCTATTGAAACCAATTATTATTGTTAATTAGATGTTAAGATCAGTTAATTCTATACCATTAAAGGATCATAAATACTCTCTATGCCCTGTACCTTTTGGTAGAATGATGCAAAGCTCCAATTACCCTACCCTGGTTATACTTCTGTCATTATGTGACCAGGCTTCTACTTTTTCAATTCATATATGTTCTTATTCATATGTTTTACATGACCTATTTCTCATAAGTCATTTTTAGTAATATGTTATGTATATTAAGTAGGAGGAAACCCTGTTATAAAACTAAAGCATTTTCTTTTAAGTTCTAACAAGAGAGTTAAATGTTAGTGCCCTAACTGTCACATACACTTAGAATTCTTAAAGTCTTGACATTTCATTTGCATTTCTGCAAGAGTAAAAAGTAGATCTTATAATTCAGATGACTTCTGCTACATGTGTTTGCATCTGACACCAAAGTAAAGTATGTCTTCATTAGAAAGACAAATAATTTATATTGAAATTGGGTCATAGATTTAGAGGGCATTCATTAGGGTGATGACAAGATCAGAGAAGAAAAGAGTGCAAATTAAAAAAATGTTCTGAAGGCAGAATGTATAAGATTGGCAGAAGTTGGTTATGGGTGTATGTGTGTGTGTGTGTGGCAATAGAGTGTGAGGGATCAAGGATAATACCCAAATGCCAGCATAGGTGATTGGGAAGATAGTGCTACCCTTGAAAATAATAAGGAGGTTGGGAACAATATTGTCAGGAAAGCATTTTTGGAAATGCTGAGTTTCAAATGTCATTGGAACAGTCAATATGAGACATCTTATAGACATTTGGATATAATAGACATGAGGGTCATATACAAAGAGATGATAATTGCATACATCAGAGCTTATGAGATTACTAAATAAAAATGGAATAAAGGAAGAAGAAGACAGAGCCCAGGATAGAACCTTGGAGGATACTCATATTTAGTGAGCATAGCTTGGATAAGAATCTAGCAAAGGAAACCGAAAAGAAATGATAACACATGTAGAAAGAGAATCAGGAATTAACATTATGAAAACCTAGAGAGAAGAGATGATCAAAGAGAAGAGATGATCTAGACAGTCAAAGATTGTAGAGGAGTCAAGAAGGATGATGGGAGAAAAAAGGTCATTAAATTTGACAATTAAAAGATCATTAGTAACTTTAGAGAGAATAGTTTCAGATTAGTGATTGAAGTCAGAATCCATACTGCATAGAGTAAAGGTGAGGATGAGAGGAAAGTAAGTAGAGACACCTTGTGTGGACCACTTTATCAATATTTTAGACACAAAAGGGAGGAAAGATATGGGATGATAGATAGTAAGGATGAGTAGAGGGTTTTTTGAGTAAGGGGAAAATATGGGCATATTTGTAGACATCATGGAAGCAACTAGTAGACAAGGAAAGGTTGGATATTAATAAGTGAATAGGAATAGTGGGAGCAGTCTTCTGGAGAAGATGGGTTGGAGTGGGATTATTCATGTATTTAGAGAGAGTTGCCCTGGCAAGGAGAAGAGTCACCTCTTTATGTGAGATAGGAGTAGAGGAGAAAACAGTGGGAGAGGGAATCTGTGTACTATGAGATGAGGAATAGAGAAGAGGAAGCTCCTTATGAAAGGCATCATTTTTTCCCCAGTGAAATATAAGGCAGGTGTCAATGTGGAATCTAGAAACCCCAAACTTGTGACTTAGTGAGATAGGATGAACCCTAAGTTTTAGAAAGAGCTTGTAGGCTGGAGACCCCCAAAGCTTGTGCTTCCCTGTTTCCCTGAGAATCCACCCTGGGAGGAATCTCGGGCTAGCAGTTGCAGACTGAACAGTGGACCCTAGGGTAAATGCTAGATGCCCTTTTGTCTTGGGTAGTCTTCCCCATTGGATCAGGGACCCTATCCCAGGAAGACACACCTGGGTGGGGATCATTCTTTGGTATCCATTGTGTAAGTAACCCCTTCCCTTACACCCTAGCCTGTGGTTAGGATTCCTTTCCCAAGCTTGATTGTAAATCCCATCCTTACCAGTATAATGTCAATCATCTTCCCCAGCCCCTGGATCTTCCCAAATGGTATATAAGTTCCCCAATTTCATTTGTTCCTTGGAGTCTTCATCTAGCGAGGTGTCACTCCCAGGGGGTCAGGGAGCAGAGCGAAGAGGTGTTCAATCCTTGGACTCTGCATAAGGCACAGCTCTGCATAAGAGGCCTAGGTAACCCTGTTCTGCCTTTCCCTTGATTAAAGAGTGGCTTTATGACTATTTAATAGTTCTGTGTTTTTTCTAAGTTAACACAGGTTTTTCAGCTGTGAGAATGGTGAGAGGGAGATCCATAGGAGCTTTGAAGAGGGATGAAAAAGTTTTTAAAAGCTGCTATGGTGAATCAGACAGTGATTTATTTAAGGGAGTATAAAAGGATTTCCTGACCTCATTGAGGGCCCAGTGAAAATCATGTGCCATCAGTTTTGGGTGCCAGTTGAGCTTATGTAACAAAATTTGCTGTGGTCCAAGTCAGTGCAGTTTGAGGATTTTCTTTATATTCATCAATGATTTTGGTCCTGATCTTTTCCTCTGAAGAGCTGTCCAGATTTTAATGTTCTCTCAGCAAAATATTTGTGGGTTGGAGAGAAAAAAATTGTTTGCAAATCAAGGCTAACTTGAATATTTTTAAGTCTCTTCTGAAGCAATCCAGACTGAAAATAACTAGTATAAATTCCCTTGTCTTGGTGACTGGTCTTCACACTCACCCTAGTAGTTGGATCTAAGTACCTTGTAGCAACTTCTAGGCTAAGATGGCTGTAGTGTAGAAGGAACTTCATGACTCTTCCTATGACCAATCACAACAAAATGTCTCAAAAGGACAAAAATCAAAATCAGACAAGAAAGGTGCTCTACCGGTAGGGCATAGCCTTGAAGGTAGGCAGGCTTTGGGCATTTCCACGCTATAAGGAGGTAAAATTATACCTACCAAAGTGCAAACTGATCACCCCCACACATACCAACTACCATGCTAGAGTTAGAACAAAGGCCAGGGCAATCTCTAAATTCTTGGGAGCTGGCTGAGGGCACCACAGTCTTAACCCTGGGAATAGTGCAAAACATTTGCAGTGAGACTTGGGACCCTTGGAGGGGAGATAGTGCAGAGACAAACTGCCCAAAGCAGAGACTTGAAAAATAGGCTCAGGGCAAAAATTGCCCTGTAGCTTGCTATACTGAAAGCTGTCTGGCCTCCTTACTCAGACTTATGAATGAGAATTGAAGATAAAACTAACACAGCAATGGTCACCAACACCTAAGAACTACAATCCATAAGTACCAAAAAAAAGTAAGATACAACAGAGAAAGCCTCTGACATTGGATAACTTCTATGTAGAAAAGGAGCAGGGTATAGAGGCAACAGCAAAGAGTGACAAACAAGCAAAGCACATCCAAACTTTCCAAAAACATGGAAAGTGTTCACAAGTTCTTGAGGAACTCAAATTGGAGTTTAAGAACCAGTAAGAAAGATGGAGGAAAATTGGGAAGAAAAGTGGGAGAAAGAAATGGCAAGTGATTCAAAAGGAAAATGACAGTTTAAAAGAGAGAATTTCCCACTTGGAAAAAGAGGCATAGAAATCACATGAAATAATAAGCATATTGGAGACCATAACTGACCTGCTGGAAGCCATGAAAAGCAGGTTAGACCAAACTGAAAAGGAAAATCAAAAGATCATAGCTGAAAACCAGTCTTTAAAGATTAGAATTGGGCAAGTAGAAGTCAAAAGAATGACAAAATAGAAGGAAATATGAAATATCTCATTGAGAACATTACAGACCTGGAAAACAGGTCCAGGAAAGACAATTTGAGAATCATTGATCTACCTGAAAACCTAGAAAAATAACAAAAGTCTTGATATCATATTATAAGAAATTATCCAAGAAAATTGCCATGATATTCTTGAACAAGAGGGCAAAATAGACCTTGAAAGAGTCCATAGATCATTCTTTATATTAAATCTTCAAAAGACAATCCCCAGAAATGTAACTGCCAAATTCAAGAGCTTCCAAGCCAAAGGAGAAAATATTGCAAGAAGTCAGAAAGAGACAATTCAGATATCAAGGAGCCCCAGTTAGGTTTACACAGGATCTAGCTGCTTCTATATTAAAGGACTACAAGGCTTGGAATATATTCAGAAAGGCAAGAGAATTGGGTCTACACCAAGGATCACCTACCCATCAAAACTGACTATATGCTTCCAGGGGAAAGTATGGGCATTTACCAAAATAGAAGATTTCCAAATATTTGTAAAGAAAAGACCAGAACTAAAAGGAAAAGTTGATGTCCAAATTAGTACCTTATAGGATCTCTAGTATCATACCAATCTAGTTTTGTTTTTTTTTTTAGTTTTTATTTCATTTACTCCAAACTCAATATTTTGTTTCCTCAGTTTCATTTTATCTTACCTGGAGGTTTGTCTTACTATTGACACAGTAGTGTAGCTGGCCCCTGGGCTAAAGTCACTAACCAGAGACATAGCTGACATAATTCACTTTATAAAAAATATCACTTAGTAAATGCCTCCATCTCTAAGAGTTCTGTGATAGATGCTAGGGAATTTATAAAATTTAGAACAGGCAAAGTTGCTACCTTAATGCACCTCACAGTCTTGAAGAGGTGTGCGATATACCCATCTAAATAATAATAGTTTTAATTGTGCATGATAAGTACATCAGAAAAGTACAAGGGAAGTGATGCATGATCCTTGGAGGGAAAAGATAGTTTCTTGCTGACAGAACTGTTATTATCTTCAAAGAAAATATATTTACGTGGAACTGTCTTCATTGGGAGTTCCCCATACCAATATGATTTGATTATATCTTGGATATAAGAATTATATCCAAGATATATGTTGCACAGATTTCCCCACCATTTGCTTATTCATTTTCTTCTAGCTGAATTGGATTTGTCCATGTAAGAAATTTTAAAAACTTTGTTTAATCAAAATTGTCTTATCTTCAGTCTTATTTGGTACCATCATTCTTTTATCTCCAGCCAAATGCATGTACATGATTGTAAAAGATATCCTTTCATTTTTTTCTATTAAAAAACAACTATGATTTTTTATATTTAATCTATGCATCCAGTTAGAACTTACTGTGATATAGAATTTTTATTGGTCAAAATTCAACCTTTGCCAAATTGCTTTATAATTATTTTTGCAACAGTTTTTATCAAACAAAATCTTTCTTCAAAATGTTTTGAGATGTATTGAACCTTGAGCTCTTAGGTTCAATTGTTTCTAATTCTCACTTACTTAGTCCATTCTACCAATATATGTTTCTATTTTTTCCAGGACCAAAATAGTATTGAAGATTATTATTTATGTTGTAATTTAAATTCCAGAAGTACTATTCTCTCTTTAGTTTTACTACTTTTCATTAATTACCCTGATTATAGACTTTTTGTTGCTCAAATGTTTTATTATTATTTGCCTAATCTTACAAAGTATTTCTTAGCATTTTTATTAGAATAACACTAAATCTACAAGTTAAGGTAGGTAGTGTTACTTTTATTTTGGGATAGTTCGACCTTAAGCAATAGAAATTCTTCCATTTTATTTAAAGCTTCTTATGTTTTTAGTAGATTTACTCCTCTATATCATACATTTTGAATTTATTTTCACCAGTATTTCTTTTTTATAACCTCCTAATGTTTTTGTTATTGATGTATGGAATTGCTTATGATTTTGTGGGTTGGTATTTATTTTGTGTATATTTTATATTTACTTATTTGTGTACATTGTTAGCCCTCACAGAAAGAACCTCCTTGAAATGAAGGATTTTATCCACAAAAATCTAGCACAATGTCTGTAATAAGTATATAAAAAAACTGTTGATTGATAGATTAATTTTGTATCTTACTAACTGATCAAAACAAGATAGTTTCTTTACTGATTCTTTGGCATATTCTAAGTAACAGTAATTTCATTTGCAAATAGAGATACTATGCCTCTTTAATAATGTTTGTCCATTTAATTTTTCTAATCTTTTTATCATTAGCTTTCCTAGAACAATGTGAAACAACAGTGGCAAGAAGGATCATACTTGTTTTGCCCCTATACTTACTTGGAAAGCTTCCAGTAGTTCTCTGTGACGAATAACACTACCTTTTTCTTGAATATGTATTTGTTTCATAAGCATACTTACATATGAAAAATACATGATGTATGTGTGGTAACATATTTTAAAATAGTTTTATATTTTTATTTTTAGAGTTTTAGCATGAAAATATTTTGCATTTTGCCAGATTTTTTGTATCTGTTGCTGTAATCACTTGGATTTTGTTTTCATTATGACTAATTTTATTGTTTCCCCTGAAATTCATTCCTGATATTATGTTTAAGATAACTTTCCCTAAAACATCCCATTCGGCTAGCTATTATTTCATTCAAGAATCTAATATGGCTTCCTATTTATTATTATAAACTTCTCTCCTTGGTACCTAATGTCCTCTGAAATGGCAATCAAGTCTGTATCTCTTTATTTTCATAACTCATCAACATCAACACTCTCTGTTCTGATTAGGCTAATCACTTACACATGTCATATTCTTTCCATTCTTATTTTTTTTCACTTGCTAGTTTTCCCACTTGAATATTCTCTCTTCTCCTCTCTACTTATTCAAATTCTACTGACCTTCACGGACCAGATTTATTCCTATATCTTCTAGAAAGCTTTCTGCATCTATTCCAAACCATTGATTCCTCTTTTCTTTGAACTTTAATTGTGCTTATAGATAGAATTAAATTGTTAAACACAATCTTTTTTTTAATCTTTTGTAATCTTGTCTTTTTATTTTGATTATAAGAGCAATGTATTATAACCCACTGCCTGCTGCTGGGCAAGCTGATAGGGAGAGAGAATTAGGAATAACTTTAGCTGATATGATTTAGACAAAGAGCTCTGAGCTTAATTTGAAATACAGCTTCATCATCATTTAGTTCTCCAAATGTGGTACCCATTGTGTAGGCTCTGAATCAGCATGAACCTTGACTCTTCACCACAGTTGTTTCTCTTACTCATTTGTCATACTTGACTATACCCAAACCATTCATTCTCATAATTTACTCAACTCACCACTTGCTATATGCCAATATGACCCAAAATACACTAACTCCTTTTTACTGTTTGGATGCCTTAAATATACTGGTAGAAGTACTACTGAGATGAGCCTTGACAATTCAACCATAAGAGTCCTAGGAGTTATTTTCCACATGCATTTCATGACACTATCTGTATCACCTTCAAATCATGAACTGTTATAGTCAAAAGATAACTTAAAGACAATATAAATTAACTATACTCCTTACTTCCTCTGCGTATGCAGTTTACAGATGAAGATCCTGAGGCTCAGGGAGGTAAATCAATCAATAAATATTTATTAAATACCTACTGTGAGTCAGGCATCATATTAAATGTTTGCATTACAAAAAAAATCAAAAAATTGTCCCTAATCTGAGGGAGTTTACAGTCTAATGGGGGAGACAACATGCAAACACATATATACAAAGCAAGTTTTATAGAGGATGAGTATAAAATATTTTTTAAAAAGGGAAGGTACTATCACCTTCACATTCACTGTGTAATAGGTATAGGCTTTAAAAGTATAAAAGCAGATTTTTGCAAGTATATTAGGGAAAGCCTGTGCTAGAAATCATGGACATTCTGAATAGAATGCAGGGGTTAGTGAGGAGAGAGCTAAGCAACAGACATTGCTGTTTTGTGAAGGGTTGGAGCAGAAGTGCAATTAGCAGTACCTATTTGACCTGGGTGAAGGTTGTAAAGGCTGAAGACATCATCCTGAAAGTCAACCCTAAGTAGGGAAGAGGCCTGTGTTCTGGTGGACAGTTTGCAGACATCTCTCCCTACCTACTTTTGGATCATCAGCTGTGGAGGAGTTGGTTCCTGATATCCTGAAGACATCTCTGGATCAGTTGTGAGAACCCAAATCCAAGCCCTCTTTCTCAGGTCCTTAGCAAAGCTGTCAAACCTGGCAGAAGCTAGGTTGGCTAAGGAACTTACCCTTTTGAAAACTCCAGTCCTGGGCAGTTAGACATAGTTTCACCTCACCCCATTCCTATCCTCTCAAAAAAAATTAAACTCTTTCCCTGTGTGTTTTTTCTTCGTACCTTGAAGTTCCCATAGTGTGTATATTTATTATACTCTGAGTTTATCCCTTGTCTAGATGGAGCAGGGTGACAGTTAGGCTTAACTGTCACTTCTGTCAACACTCATTTCCCCCAACAGTTAAACCCAGTTTCCCTAACTTGTTAAGTCCCCACCTATTGTCCATCCTGTCTCCTACTCACCCTTCTGAACCCATATATAATATTTAAGTTATCTCCCTGGTTTTCCCCATAAGAACTGTGAAGAACAAATGAGAATCTAGATGTAAATTTTGCAAACCTTAAAAGCCCACAATGGTTGTCATAGATGCCATGACTATCATATCTACTCTAATTAAAGGAACTTACTTGTTATACAGCAATCAAGGAGTAGAACTAGGATTGTAACCTATTCTAGTATGGTTAGTCTTAGTACTATGTCAGGTTGTGGACTATTTTCATATTGTCAACAAAAGTAATATAGGGTTAGGTATTGAATAGGCACTCAATAAATAATTTTTAAGTATTGGACCAATTGATTGGTTGATTGAGAGAGATTCTTACCCTGAAATATCTATAGGAGGCAGCATAGTTTAGTGGAAAGTACCCTAGATCTGAAGTCAGAGGATTTCAGTTTAATCTTGGCTCTTCTACTAAATATCTATGTGAACCTAAGCAAGTTACTGGGTCTTAGTTTCTATAAATGAAAGGGTTGTTGCAGATGATCCTTAGAATCATTTCTAGTTTTAAATGTAAATTCTCTGTGATGAATATGCACAAAATTATTCACCAATGATGCAATGTTCCATGCTACACATAAGTAAAGCCTCTGGGCATTTGGCAAATTTCCTTCAACCCTCTCCCTAGGGGTATGTCGGCATTAGCCCCCTAATGTTTGTTAATTACAATACCATGATATGTTGTTGTCCTTTTTGCCAACAATGCTTTTTTCCTTAACCCCCCAGGCTACACAATTCCAGGGAAAGTAGTCTGTAGACAAAATGCATGATTCCAGTGGTTTTCAATTCACATAAGAAAACTCACAACTGAGGGTAGATGTTAGTGCATTTGGATGCACTCTCCACTGAGAGTAATTGTAGCCAACAGGGAACAAAAAGATTGATTGTGGTTTGTGTAAAACATTTTATTGCTTGTAATCTAGAGGTTGCATTGAAGAGGACCCAGAGCCACTGTTGGCAAAGCATTTTACTGAAAAGTGCTAAGGTAGAAATTCCCTGAGACTCAACCCTTCCATTCCCACTACCATTTTAGACTAATACACAGGAGAAATATGGGAAAACACAGGGAAGTTTCTAATTCATCTAAAATTATATATTCTCCCTACCTGCATCTCTTTCTGAAATGCAGACATTTTAAGATAGCTTGGACTCTTGTCTAACAAAAGTCAAATTATTAAGTTTTTGAAAGCATCATATTTATAATGGTATATTGGTTTCAGTAGTTTGAAAGTGGAGTGATATATTGAATATAATCCTGGAGGGGTCTTCGTTCAAAGTTTGACTTCAAGACTTACTAGATCCTGAAAAAAAAATCATTTAAGTTGTTTCCAGCTACCTAAAAAATTAAGGAAAGAAGAAAATAAATAAGGATTTATTAAGCACTAGGCCCTATTTTAAGGACTTTATAGATATTGTTTTATTTTATTCTCACCTTTCTAGAAGATAGATGCTATAATTGCTTCCTCTTTACAGATGAGAAAACCAAAGCAGAGAGAGATTAAGTGACTTGTCTAAGGTCATTCTATTAAGTTTCTGAAGTTAAATTTGAACTCAGGTTTATTCTGATTTCAGGCTCACTGTGCCCTACCTACGAACAGATGGAGATAGTAATATTTGCATTACATACCTAGCACCATATGCATGTAAATGGTTATTTTTATGGGACACTATTCCCCAGTTCAAAATAATTAATAAGTGGTTGGTGATTAAACTAGAACTCAGAAAAGAGATCATTGTTGGATCTGGGAGTCCCCTGAAATACCTTAATACAGGAGCACCTTAAGTCAAGAGTAATTTGAGATACGAGCAGTCACAATAGGGATTTTTTTTTGCTTTAAGTCATTAGCAGATATTTGAATCATGACCTTCTGCCACCCTGTACTAGATAGTCTGCCAAAAGTTTGGTTTCACAAGTTACATGAGTCTTGTTTAGTTCGGTGTTTATCTGGCTGTGTGAGCATCTGTGTTGAATTGCTTTTGCTTTCTTTATTTTTATCTTTATCATCAGTTTTTTTTTACAAATTTCTTAACTTTTTACCATGGGTCCAGATGACAGAAGAATTGGAGAAGTTACAGCAGCAGCAGCAAAAAAAAGGTTTTTGTTGAAACAACTTCTTAAGTGAAATTGGGAAAATTATGGCAAAACAGCCAAAATTCAAGGAAGAAAATGATGATAATTAACTAAAGTTAAAAAATAGTAATTAAGTTTAGCAATAAAATTACATATCATAAGTAATGTGTAAGGTCAATTTTGCATTTAAATGTAGTGTTATGGGTGTAGAGAATAAGTTATTTTAGTGCACAAAATGAAAACCTTCTCCCCCAGCATCTTCATCTGACCTTGAAGGTAAATACATTTCAGAAGCAAGTTTATTTTCTTTATGTTCTTTCTTGTTGTCTCTAAATATATTTATTTGTTATTTTAAAAGTATATTTTTATACTTAAAACGTATAAAACAAAAAATTCTTGTGTTTTTTTGGGGGACCGTAATGGATTAATTGCATTTTCATGAATTTAAATGGGGAAATTTGATTTGACACACGAACAAACTGAGTTATGAGCTTGCCCATGGAACGAATTAAGCTCTTGTGTCAAGGTACCACTGTAGTTATGATAACTGAAACCATTTAAATCTGTCACCAAGTAACCCAGTATGAAGAGAAAAGAAAGTAGGGAGCAGTGTCAAGAGAGAAGTATAGGTTAAACTTTCCCAACATACCCCTCCAAACAATTTTGAAAGAATGTCCCAAATAAAATTTTTGAGCTGTAGAGCCAATAGCTGATGGGGATGTTAGAATCTAGGCAGAATTTTTTTTAAGATTAGGAAAAGTTGGGTGTCTAACTTCCAGTAGCATGAAAAGGACCAGTAGGTAGAAGATTAAAAGGTGTAGGAGAATTATACTAGAGGAGAGAGATCAGCTAAGATAGATGTTGTTAACATGATCAGATAGGAGAAGAGCCATGTCTTTTTTAAAGCCTAGAGTAAAAAAGATTATAGGCTGATATCAAAGAGTTGTTGGACGAGTTGAAGTAGAGGAGAGGGAGAAAATGAACAAATGAATGAAAAGGCATTTATTAGGCTCTTACTAGGGGTCAAATATAGTGCTAAATTCTGGGGATATACAAAGGGAAAGAAGACAAATTTCTGCTACCAAACACATTCTATTTGTGCAAAACATTACTGAGCTTCAAGGAAGATAGAAAGGAAAGGTGTGGAGGTCTTAATGATGAAGCAACAATTGGATGTCAAGATTGATGAATCCTTACAATGCATCCGAGTGGTAGCCAGGCATGGTGGTAAGCAAAGAGACTAGTGGCTCTTCTTTATTGGAAAAGTGATCCTTGATTTTCTTGGTAAAAAACTAATATGGAAGTTTTAGTAAAGAAGAGAAGGTTTAGAACTCACTTTGATAAATGGTATAAAAATCAACTAAGAAGAAATAAAGACTAATGGAAATTAAAATATAAATTTCTAGTAGACTATCACCAAGGTTATACTTCCTCCAACTCTATTTAACAACACATAAGTGAGAGTAGAGGAAATGGGTATTGAGAATAATTCAGCATTGGGATTTGGCAAAGCATGAATAGGAAGAAGACAGGAGATAAAGAGATTTGGAAGTGGATGATTATATAGAACTGCCATAGTTAACTAAAAGGTAGAAGTTGGGAAGGAGGGAAAGTGTCATCAGAATAGACATGATGGTCTGAGAAAATAATGAGGGTAGTAGAGTTTTATTGTTGGGAAGCCTTGTCAAAGTAGAAGCCAAATTAAATTTTAAATCTTGGATCTTGGATTCAAATTGTATTTTATCTCTGCCTTGAACTATAAAAATGTTTTGCCTTGGAGCTATTTGTAAAAGTTGCTTTTGGAGTTAGAAATCACTTTTCATGGAAAATATTTTTAAGGGCACATTGGATTTCAGGGTGGGGAATATTGGTTTATTCATTCATATTTCATAAGGACAACAAAGATGAATTTACTTGCTTATAAATATCATGGCTGTTTCAGGCTTCTTTTTGCTTGGATGTGTCTGCCTAATTTGTGAAATGTACCATTGTAACTCATACGGGCTAGTTAAAAATCTGGGAGGTTTGGGGAGCTAGGAAATTTTTTTCCAGAAGAATCATCCACATTCCTCTAAGAGTTAGGACCATGGTGCAAATCCAATCCAATAAATCTTTATTAAACAATTACTATATGTCAGGCACCATGCTAAGTGCTAAGGGTGCATTTAATAAAATTTAAGAAAGTCCCTATCTCCAGGGAGTTTATAATCTAAAGGCAGAAGACAACACATAAAAGGAGGCAGGAAAGCAGGGGACAAAGAAGAGAACAGCAGGGGACATCCAGAATTGGGAGGACAGCAGATACAAAGTAGAGTGAACCTGAAAAGTTCAGTTTCTACCTTCTATAAAAGAAGACATTGGGAAGAGTTTGCTACTCCATCCTGTGGTCTTCCAATCAGAGGGAAGAGGAGACTGAGGAAGATAATGTTAATTCAGGTTCCAGTTAGCAGCATAATGATGTGATTAGAGATGATGGTTTAACCAAGGGGTATCGGAGGAACATCTTGTTCAGCAGAGTAACAGATGCAGAGTGGAATGGAGTCTGGAAATCCAGTTTCTACCTTCTATCAAGGAAGGCTTTGGTGGGACATAAAACAACTAAAGGTGGAGTCAAAACCAGTGTGACTTTCATGGGTCACTATGTAACCCCATAATTTTGATGCGCATGGCTTCCTTTTTTATTGATTCAGTACGGTTCCATGAGGAGAAGCCTCAGGTGGACAAAATGTTTAATTTCAAGCTTTTGTGAGGAATAGGGAAAAAAGAAGATACAGAAGACAGCAGTCTGACCTTCATGGAAGAACTACAAAAGTACAAACCAGGCAGAGGGAATTAGTGGAGTGTTCATCAGCACTAACCAACCATTCAAATGAAAAGATGGAAGATTTTAAAAGAAAGTACCAGATATGGAAATACTGTACTGGACAGGCTTTAGGTTATATGGCAGAGCTGAAACCTTGGAAGGTAGCCAAGCAACCAGTGGATTTCAAAGATTATGCCCCATGGCATGCAGACCAAAGGAGGAAGGATATGTAATCTTGCCAGGTACATATATAGTCACCACCGCTATCTTCCTTCTCCCTCATACTCTTCAAGGAAGAGAACAGGGAAGAACTTTCCCAAGAGGGGAAACATTGCCAATAATGTTGTCAACACACAATAGACATTTATTAAGTTTCTATTATGTACCAGGCACTGTGCTAAGTGCTGGATATATATATATATATATATATATATATATATGAAATAAGAATAAAAGATACAAATAAAAAATAATACAAATAAGAAAGGAGTTTGCAAATGAATGGGGGGGGCAGAAATACACAAAATGAAGCTAAAAAGCTAAAAAGAGAGAAGGGGCACCAGAGAGTATAGAGCACAGGGGCATAATGTTTGTAGAGTCAAAACCAGGAAAAACAGTTAGTTGGAAAATTCTAAGCCTTCTATAAAGGGAGGCTTTGGAAGGAGTTTATTTGCTCTCTGTCTCTAGTCAGAGGGGAGGGGTAACTAAGGGTGCTGAGGAGGTGATAAGTATCAAAGCTGAATCCATCTCAGAGATAATACAAATTTAGATGATGAGCTTATTTGGAGGGGAAGCATGTTGTTTGTGGATTGGAAACTAAGCTGAGAAGATGAAGGCAAAGTACTGCTATCATAAGTGGGCAGCACCATGGCTGGGAATGTTAAACTAGGTGTGAGTACTGTAGCTGGGGCAAGGTAGCAGGACTACTACAGCTGTGTTACATTGTCTTGCCACTGTGGAGAATGAGGTGTTACCTGAGCAATTCAGGAGGAAGAAGAGCTATTAACTGCTCTGGTGGGTTTAACTATTCCACTAGTGTGATGAGGCTTTAGGTGGTATAGATTAAATTCCCTATGAGAGGAAGTCTTAGGCAAGCTACCAGAATCTGGGAAGGATTCTGCTCTATAATCTAATAGAATATAAACTCCTTGAAAGTAGAAACTTTCATTTTAGTCTTTGTGTTTCCAGTGTTTTGCCATAGTGCTAGGTACAGTAGGTGCTTTAAAAATGTTGATAATCTGGATATTTTAAGATGAAATTTCCTTGGTGTGTGTTTTTGTTCCTCATCTCATATGGGATTACCAGAAAGAAAGAAGCTGTGGTATATATATAGAGAGAGACAGAGAGACAGAGAAGGAGGGAGGGAGAGAGAGAGAGAGAGAGAGAAAGAAAGAGTTTTTAATGTTCTGAGGTAGTACTTGTCACCATCTCAATGTAGTAATGGTTAATTATTTTAAATTTATTTTTATTTATTTTAAATTTTTAATTTTTTATGGAGTGGGATCTATGAAGCAAAGTCCTTTCAGAGGCAGCTTTGACTAAATTTTTGTTGCAGTAACTCTTATGAAATTCTTCCCCATTACTCTAACAGCATATTTAAGAGGCTAGATATAACATTGCATCTTATCTGCCTTTTTGTCTCCTCATAATACATTGCATAGTGATTGGCAAGTAGTTGGTACTTCAAAATGATAGATGAATGAAAGGATATGATGATAATTATAAATCCATCAAGATAATCTTCCTTGGGACATTGTTTTCCCAAAGATTCCCTACTCTTTTTCTGTCCCAGTATATAACAACAATTTTCCCACTTCAGGGAGGTTTCCTAAAAGAAACAGAGCAGTGATGCTTAAAGTAATAGGCATTTATTATAGCAATTTAAAAATCACAGAGGTGGGGTTCATGTGCTAAAATGAAACACATAGGGACAAGAAAAATAGGAAAAATGGAAGGATTAGGTACAAATAATATAACCTGGCCTCATTTGTCTGGATTCAGGTATAATATTCTGGTCTGAGGAGAGAACAGGAAACTTGGTGGAGCCATTATTCATCTATGGTTCCAGAAGAGGTTGCCCTCAGATTGATTTGGCTCATTTAGGTTTCATCAAATTCTCATCACTCCTTTATCATTAATGTGTAGGATTTCTGGGTTCTTCATTACATGAATAAAACTATAGCTCAACAATGCAGATAAAAACTATGGGTTTTATAGAGAAAGTAATGGTTTCTTGTTCTAATGTATCTAATTACTTTTTCATATCTGATGTCACAGACAAGGAAAAACAAGAATTTGGCCAGTGAATACCCTCACTACAAACATGGGTCAAAGAAGTTTCTAGAAGACGAGCAAGAAGAACAGAGTCCAAGAAGAGAAGATTGTATGGAACAGAACAGATACAGTCTGCTTTTGCAACCTAGGCTTAAAATTTAAACAATACTACAGAGTCTTCCAGTTAAGATGGCAGCAGAGTAAGGAGCAGCTGCTTGATCTCTCCTAATTGAAGCATACAGGACTCCTCAAGGGGACATAAAAACGAACCCAGACGAATGAAGGAACCCCACAACAGGGCGCAGCATTGAAGGTACGCAGAATCGGGGCATCTCCACGCTATAAAGGGGTGAAACAGCTCTCACTAAAACGCGAGAGGAAGAAGTCCCTATACTCCCCCACCCCTACACCACACACCTCGCACAGCGCCAAGGCCAACACACAAGAGTGAAAACAGGACTGGAGCAACCAGTAAATCACTAGCAGCCCCAGGGCCTGTACCTGTGTGCTACAACAGGAGGGCCCTCAAGTGGCTGGGGGGCACGCACAGACTTTCCAGAGCTTCTGTGCCTACACGGACAAAGATCTCTAACGCAGGGACTTTCCCTAGCATCTGCACAGGTTAAGGCATCGCCCCAGGCACGAATAAAGATCTCCAGCACACCCACTTTCCCTAGCATCTGAGTGGGTGAAGACAGTAGGCGAGAATAAAGATCTCAAATGCAGAGACTTTCCTAACCCTCTGTGCCAGTGAAGGCAGTGCCCTAGGCTTGAATAAAGATCTCCAGCAGAGGTTTGGACCTCCAGTGAGGACCCGGAGCAGACTGGAGCGTGGCTGTGGAAGCAGCCCCTGAGATTGCTGAAGGAGCCTCGGGCAGAGGGACAGACCAGGGTCTACCAGGAGGCCTGACCCCAAGGACAAGGAGACCAGAACCCCCGGGAGCTTAGAAAGTGCAGGCAGACTCTGAGTGTGAAGACAAAACTGAAAAAGGGCAGAGCTAATGATGGCAAGCCGAGAACCCCAGAAGAAGAAAAAGATTATCAAGAAAAACTCTGGAACACTCGACAACTTTTACACAGAGAAAATCAAGACAACAGAGGAGGACAAACAAGTAATCATATCCAAACCTTCCCAAAAAAATGAAAGCTGGTCACAAGCTATTGAAGAGTTAAAAAATGAGATGTTGAAGAAGATGGAAGAGATCTGGCAAGAAAATAACAGTTTAAAAGGCAGAATTTTGCAATTGGAAAGTGAGGTAAGTCAACTGAAGACCAGAAATGACCAGATTGAAAAGGAAAACCAGTCCCTAAAGGCTAGAATTGAACAATTAGAAGCCAATGATCTCTAAAGACAACAAGAACAAATAAAACAAAGTCAAAAGACTGATAAAATAGAAGGAAACATGAAATATCTCAATGAGAAAGTGACAGACCAAGAAAACCGATCTAGAAGAGACAATTTGAGAATTATTGGTCTTCCAGAAAAGGCAGAAATTAATAGAAACCTGGACTCCATACTAAAAGAAATTATTCTGCAAAATTGCCCTGAAGTTCTACAACAAGAGGGCAATATAGACATTGAAAGGATCCATAGATCACCCTCTACACTGGACACAGAAAAGTCAACACCAAGAAATATAATAGCCAAATTCAAGAGTTTTCAAGTAAAAGAAAAAATCTTACAAGAAGCCAGAAAGAGACAATACAAATATCAAGGAGCACCAATCAGGATCACACAGGATCTGGCAGCCTCCACGCTAAAAGACCACAAGGCTTGGAATACGATATTCAGAAAGGCAAGAGAGCTGGGCCTTCAACCACGGATCAACTACCCATTCGAAACTGACTATATACTTCCAGGGGAAAGTATGGGCATTCAACAAAATTGAAGATTTCCAGGTTTTTGCACAAAAGAGACGAGGACTAAATGGAAAGTTTGATACCCAACCACAAAAACCAAGAGAAACATGAAAAGGTAAATAAGAAACAGAGGGAAAAGAAAGAAAACTTATAATTTTTTAAATTTGACTCTTTAAGGGCTTAAATAAGATCTAATTATGTGTATTCCTATGTGGAAAAATGCTATGTATAATTCTCTGTAGTCAACTCTATTCACTATTATAATATTCACTATTATAGCAACCAGAAGAATAATTCATAGGGAGAATATAGGATACTAAATGGTCTAAGA
>NC_058131.1:550534475-550560542 GCF_016433145.1 Gracilinanus agilis | reverse complement strand
CATCTCACACCCTACACCAAGATAAATTCAGAATGGGTGAATGACCTGAATATAAAGAGGGAAACTATAAATAAGCTAAGTGAACACAAAATAGTATGCCTGTCAGATCTCTGGGAAAGGAAAGATTTTAAAACCAAGAAAGAGTTAGAGAAAATTACAAAATGTAAATTAAATGGTTTTGATTATATTAAGCTAAAAAGTTTTTGTACAAAGAAAAACAATGTAGTCAAAATCAGAAGGGAAACAACAAATTGGGAAAAAATCTTTATAACAAAAAACTCTGACAGGGGTCTAATTACTCAAATATACAAGGAGTTAAATCAATTGTATAAAAAATCAAGCCATTCCCCAATTGAAAAATGGGCAAAGACATGAATAGGCAATTTTCAGGTAAAGAAATCAAAAGTATCAATAAGCACATGAGAAAGTGTTCCAAATCTCTAATAATTAGAGAAATGCAAATCAAAACAACTCTGAGGTATCACCTCACACCTAGCAGATTGGCTAAAATGAAAGAAGGGGAGAGTAATGAATGCTGGAGGGGATGTGGCAAAATTGGGACATTAACGCATTGCTGGTGGAATTGTGAACTGATCCAACCATTCTGGCTGGCAATTTGGAATCATGCTCAAAGGGCTATAAAAGAATGCCTGCCCTTTGATCCAGCCATACCATTGTTGGGTTTGTACCCCAAAGAGATCATAGATAAACAGACAAAAATATTCATAGCTACGCTTTTTTTAGTGGCAAAGAACTGGAAAAGGAGGGTATGTTCTTCAATTGGGGAATGGCTGAACAAACTGTGGTATATGCTGGTGATGGAATACTATTGTGCTAAAAGGAATAATAAACTGGAGGAGTTCCAGATGAACTGGAAAGACCTCTAAGAACTGATGCAGAGCAAAAGGAGCAGAACCAGAAGAACACTGTACACAGAGACTGATATACTGTGGTAAAATCGAATGTCATGGGCTTCTGTACTAGCAGCAATGCAATGACACAAGACAGCTCTGAGGGATTTATGGTAAAGAACGCTACCCACATTCAGAGGAAGAACTGCAGGAGAGGAAACATATAAGTAAAACAACTGCTTGAACACATGGGCTGAGGAGGACATTATTGGGGATGCAGACTTGAAACTACCACACCAATGCAACTAACAACAATATGGAAATAGGCCCTGAACAAGGACACATGTTACAACCAGTGGAAATGTGCATCGGCCGTGGGTGGGGGGAGAGCAGGGGGTGAAGGGGAAAGTAGGGACATAAAGTATGTAAACAGGTTAAAAATGAATATTAATAAATTTTTAAAAAATATTTACAGATTATAAAAATAAATAAAATAAAATATAGATCAAAAGAAAAAAATTTAAACAATAAAAAAAGATGATTTGGAAGCTTATAGATAATTCCAGGCTCATTCTCCTGTATGAGTGTGCAAATGCCCATTATTTCTTCTTTTTTCATTACAGGTTTCTTTTTTCCCCCATAAACCCTTACCTTCTATCTTAGAATCGATAGTGTGTACTGGTTGAAAAGCCAGAAGAGTAGTTAGAGCTAGTCAATGAAAGTTAAGTAATTTGCCCAGGGTTACATAGCTAGGAAGTATTTGAGTCCAGATTTGAACCTAGAACTTCCTGTCTCTAGGCCTGGCTTTCAATCCACTGAGCCACCTAGCTGCTTCTTCATTAGAGGGTTTTTAAGAGATTTACATTCTATTTTGAATAGGATCATAGATTTAGATGTAAGATATATAATGTAGAAGATATAGCTATAGATGTGGATGGATATGGATATATATGTCATATATAATTATATATAGGATATATTAAATATGAAATTATCACACACATACACATATATCCATAAGGGAAGCCTCCTAGGGATATCTGACTAGATATCTCTGCAATCTGTTCCTTCTTTCTCCAAGAAATACTATGGATTTTGTTTTTAGGGTAACCAGGGAAGAACTGTATCTGGGCACTGGTTCCTTTCCTCACCTATTTCCAGGAGGGATACTGGACTAGAATTACATCTATTTTCCCCTTCTTAAATGCTGCTGCTCTTGGTGTATGACTTCTAGTGGTACAGAACAAACTATTTCCCTGCAGCCCTTATGGAGGTGGGTAGGCTCCAGCTTAGACTATCAGTTTGGCCCCCTTTCACAAAATGCCACATTCACAAAATATAATAACAAATAGCAATCAGTGAGAAAATCCTTTTTAGGAGGGAAATGGCAAACAAAAACTGGAGAAGTTCTACATATTAGAACATATCAGAAATTATATAAAAGCAAATGAGTTTTTATGCTGTGCCAATCCCTGGCACATAGTAAATGCTTAATAAATGCCTCACTTTCTTTTCATTGTTCTGACATGGTTAATGACTATGGCCAACCCCACATATTTTCAATATGCCCCAATAGAATCTGCCTTACCAATATTTATTCTGAGCTATAATAAAAACACCCTAACAACTGCTCCAAAGTTTTGCATTCTCTTTTTGGTATATACTAAGCTTTCAAATTATTTCTGACTTAACAGATCTTTTAAATAAACATTGGTACTAGAAAACCAGGACCTCTATCATAATCCTGTTTAGTTTTACAATACAATGTGGTCACTTTTAGCCAAGATTCTTCATGGTTTTCAGGGTCCATTTTTTTCCCAATAAGAGGCCAAAACCCCAGAGATGGCATAGAAGGATCAGCTATGCAGCATTAACCTCATCCTTATGAAACCTCCATTTATTTGGCTTCATTCCTTCAATAGCCATAACAGCAGAATGAGCTCTATAATTTCATTTCTTGTGCAAACCATTCAGATAACCCTTCACACAGAATTATAGCTTCTATTAAAAATGTGTACTCTTTCCCAAAGCTTCTCTCTCTCTTGTTTTAATACGAAACAATTGAGAGTTATGTTAGTGCACTGGGGAAGAATTATTATCCTTGTCAACGTCCTTAGGGGGCTTGATTAATATAACAAGCTCTTCCTTTCTGACTAATGAGACTACTGGCTGTGCTAGCCTTCCCCAAACAATTGTATAATTCAAGTCCTTTGTATCTGGTGGGGTTTTGACAGATCAGTCAATAGCTCCTGGTGAAGAAAAGTATTCCTTTCAATTTCAATCAGGAAGGAATCTCTAAGGAAATTCTCAAGCCTCATAAGCAGGCTGGACTTTAAATACCAGGCTCACCTGATTTCTGGCAAGCTATCAGCCTGTTCCCCAGCTTGTATTCTGGGAGTGCAAAAGACAAAAAGTAGGCTAGAATGTGTATGACAAGGAGTGCTTGAGTAATTTTGTCTAGGATGGTGTCCTCAGTAAACATTTGACCCTATAGAGTTTTTAGGGTCGGGGTGTGTGTGTATGTGGTGGGGGAGGAGTAGGAGCAGGAAAATATTCAATTTAGAGCCTAAAGAAAAAGGAAGATGCATCATTTTCATAGATTTTTAGCACTTTATTCTCTCTTTCCTGAATAGTCTCAATCCTGTATTTTAGGTTTAGAGGGTATGCTGTCATTGTGTTTATAACTATATTTACACAGTGCCAAAATGACCAATTGAGAAGAGAAAAATTCAGTTGAACCCATTATTTTTGGTGTCACCAGAAAAGATAGTTGTTTGACTGAATCCAATCATTTTTCCTCTTTGAATTCTGTCAAAGCTGCTTCAGCTGAGTACGTAATAAACTTCCATAAACACTTGTGGAATAGACTAGATGCTGCTGCTCTCTTGGTATAGTAGATAGCCATACCCTTTCATTAAAGAAAAGCATTGGCAGCAATGTAACTGCCACTTCAGGGAATGGGCTTATAGTTATTAACCAGGAGAAAAGCCTACATAGAGAGCATAACAAAATGCATGGTTTCTCTTCCCCCTACACATCAAGTACAGCAGCTATACATTTCAAGAAAAGAAAGTGTAAATTTTAATCAGCCATTATAAAGGTATTATCTCTTTTGCTAGACTGTGGGATATTTGAAGGCAGGAACTGTTTCAATTTTTGTTTGTTTTATGTCCTCAGTGCTTAGATATTGGTTGACTCCTTGATCCCATTTGGAATTCAGGAAATATGGCCACTCTGCCAAAAGACTTGTTCTCATTCCTTCAAATGCCATTTTAATCATACATATCATAACAATGTACATCAGAATTCATGCTCTTATTAAATACTCGTGTGAGCCACATAGTAGGGAATGCCAAAAGCTTAGAATTGAATCCCTGTTAATTTGGAGTCGTGCCAAATCCTCCATTCCAAAAGCTTTTTGAAATGAAATAGCCAGTGTTCTCAAGACTCTAAGCTAGATTTAGGAATTTTTTTGGATTGCTTGGAAAATTGCAAATGGTAAAATGTAAGGGGTAAAAAGGGGTTTTGGGATTCAATATATTAAAAAATGGTCACCAGAGGAAATCTCCCCAATTTAGGAATAATCTCAAGTCAAAATTGACTTTATGGAAGTTTATTTATAATTGAGAAAAGAGAGAGGAAATAAGGAAATAAGAATCTAACACAGTAGGTAAATTACTACGATCCTCTAATTAATCCAGGTAGATCTGATTAACCCTCAGCCGAGAATCAGAGGGCCAGAGGCCTGGAGGTGAATGAAGCAAAGCCTCATTCACAGAGTCTATTAAAAGAAATTCCTTAAGAGAAGTTCAGGAAGATTCAGTCAGTCTTTAAACTCACCACGTGGACTTCAAAAGAAGATATTGAAAGCAGTCTCACCAAGGTCTCAGCATTCCAGCCAGCACTCCTCCATGGACCAGAAGACCCTCTCCAGCAGAAGACCTTCTCCTTTTAAAGGGGTGACTTATGCATTACTTCCTGTGCCTCCCTCCTACTTTGTGTGTCTAATCACAATAGACCCTTCTTATTAGGATACCTAGGGGGGCTGTCATCTATTCTGATTTGTCACTCACTCTAGCACACGTGGATTAAGGACCTCCCAGAATTTGGAGGTGCTCTCACCTTTGGTGATTAAATCTAAATATGGACAGTGTAGACTTAATCAAATTATCACAGAACCAAGACCATTAACACAATCTAGATCATGGTTCCCAAAATGTTAGAATAAGTCTTTGTGTTAAACTGCTGGTTAGATATGGAAAAGAGTTACCTAGATTGGGAATGCTTCATATGTTACAATCTGCAGTTTGAAGGGAACAACTAGATCCATGAGATCACAGATCCACTAGTAGATTAGAATGTTATAGGAAATAAAATTTAACCTTAGACCTTTACAAGTGGTGGGACTCTGAACAAGTCAGTTAGCCTCTCTTTGCCTTAGTTTCCCTATCTGTAAATGATATAATAATAGTATTGACCTCTAGGGTTGTTGTGAGGATACCTTAATTGCTGGTTATTATTATTATTATTGTTATTGTTATACTTCAGTAATTTACTTCAGTAAGCTTCAGTAATCAATTATTTAGTAATGATGACAATAATGATGATAATAATAATTAGAATTTATATAGAGCTTTAAGATACACTTTACATGTTATCTTATTTGATAATTTACTATATACCTTGTGTTATTTTAATAAGAACACAAATATATTCTGTTTTCTCTGGGACTCTGCTGATTCTAGCTAGTAATCTCCCAGAGACTTATCCTGACTCACAGATCTAAGTTGTGTCCTTACAATATTTTTATTCCCCAAACTCTAAGAAGTATACTCTATAATTTTCTTTTGATTCTTGGAAAATAATGCTAATTGTTTAAATTTGAATATTAGTTGATAAATTTGACATGAGCCTCTAAAGTGGACTTCTGACTTTAAATCTGGCCTCAGACACTTACTAGATATATGAATCTGGACAAGTCACTTAACCCTATTTGCCTCAGTTTCCTCATCTATAAAATAAGCTGGAGAAGTAAATGGCAAACCATTCCAGTATCTTTGCCAAGAAAATCCCAAATATTTGGAAAAGTCTAAAACAACTGAACAACAATAGTGACTTTAAAAAAAGAAATGACTTCATTCAAAGACAAAAAATTTTTCCAGTAGAGTGATGATGCAATCAATCATACACATACAAACACAATTTGGTAAGCCTACCCCATCTAATAATATTCATCGACAAGGGCTTTTTCTTTATAGATCATCTAAGTCAGTGATTCCCAAAATGGGAGCCACTGCCCCCTGTTGGGTGTTGCAGTGATCCAGGGAAGCGGTAATGGCCACAGGTGCATTTATCTTTCCTACTAATTGCTATTAAAATTTAAAAAAATAATAATTTCCAGAGGAGCTAAGTAATATTTTTTTCTGGGAAGGGGGCAGTAGGCCAAAAAAGTTTGGGAACCACTGATCTAAGTTTTCAGGGTTTTCGTTTAAGCCCATTTCCTCCTGTTTGGAAAAGAAAGAACAGCTGGTCCCCATCCTTTCTATAACAACCTTTCATTGACAGAGATACCCAAAGATGGGTGTAGAGATTGCTCACAAAGACTATAATTACATCATCTATTTATTGCAAGTGTTTTACCTTCTGCCTCAGAGTTGTGGAATTGAAAAATCCATCCATGGCCATGAGTGTCTATAATTACTCACCCAACCCAAACCAGGAAAAAAAAATCCACAATGCTTATTTGTTCTCTCTCTCTTTCTCCCTTTCTTTTTCCCCTTCCTCTCTCTCTCTGACTCTTCCTCACCTCTCTCTCTCTCTCTCTCTCTCTCTCTCTCCATTTTTGCAGTTCTTGCAGCTTTTTGCCCATGTCAGTTTCCCTTCTTTTATAAAAGGAAAATGCTTCTGCCTAAATTTAAAGAAAATATGTAACTATATCACTCAGAGAGCTATAATACATGGCCCCCTCCACCCTAGGAGACTTTTCTGTACTCTAAGTGGCAGTGTAGCATAGCAGAAAAACTTGGAATTGAAGACTAACTCTACTACTTATGGTATTGTGCCACATAGATGTGTGCACATGGATGTATTTATGCATGTATTCACATATATGTGGATACACATGTACACATACATATATAAGTATATGTATATAAGCATATGTACACATATAAATATCCGTGTAGGTATATATATTATATAACCAGGAGAGTGGTTCTAATAAATATTTAACAACCAACTTTCTAGGAAAATATTGTAAATAATAGAGTTTTCAAGAATTTAATCTATATTGTTAACATTTTTCTCTATCACTTTCTTCAGTCTAGACAATCAATTAAATAATAAATCAGGTCTGATATAGTATTTTCTGATTTCCAAAGGGTATGCCCTCACTGAAAATTCAACAATTGGCTTCCAGGAGCTAGGTGAAGCTGGTTCCAGTATACCTTTATCAATATGGTACATAAACACACATTGAATACATATAGTATGTATATATGATAAAATTATTACAAATCTTTGTAATGTTATCATTACGAAGTATTTTCCAAACTAATAAACGTTGATTTAGTGCTTACTATGTGTCAGGCACTGTGTCAAGTGCAGAGGGTAGAATTAATAAAAGAAAGTAAGTCCCTGCTCAATCCAAAGGGGAAGACAATATACAAAAAGTGGTAGGAAAGTAGGGAAGGGTTGGGGAACTAGGGAGTATCTTATTCTATGGGATTAAAACTAGGCAAGGCAGAAGATGCAAATTGCTTTACAAATAAGATAACATTATGGCCACTGAATTTGTTTTGGCAAAGAAACTTCCATAACTAAACTACATTCTAAGCCTTGAGATTATTATTGCTATGACTAATGAGAAATATCATCTCATATTTAGGTAGTGCTTCAAACTTTTCCAAGTATTTTCCACACATTATATTATTTGATTCTTGTCCAGAGTAGTAGAATAAACATGGGATTCGAACTCAGAATTTGATTCAATTCAACAATCATTTCTTAAACACTTCTGCAAACTGTAGAAATCAATGTATAAGGTATTATAGATGTAAAGATAAAAATGACACAGTTCTTCCTTTCCAAGAGCTTATATTCTACACATTACATATGTACAAAAAAGTATAATACAAAGTAAGATATCCGGTATGCAATGGGGAAATTCTGAGAAAGCATTATAGGGAAATTTGAGGAGGCAAAGAATATGTTGAGATTGGGGGTGGGGAATAGAGAGAGAGGTAGAGGCAATATGGGAAGGTTAGGTGGACAGGATGGTTTCTGAGGAGAGCCATAAAGAGGATTCTAGAAGTTAGAAATGAGAGGAGAATGAATTCAAAGTGTAAGGTGTGTGTGTGTGTGTGTGTGTGTAGATATTGCTCATGTAGGTTATGTGTATGTCCATTCAGTTTTACCTAAATGTAACTTACAGGAAGGCTTTGCTAGACATCTCAGGGATCTTGCCTACCATAGATTGTGGGGGTGAGGAGGCAGTGAGAAAAAGACAGAGACAGACAGAGAGACAGAGAGAGTATCTCACCCAAAGGGAAATTATTTGCCAAAGTTTCTAGGCAAGCAAGCTAGGAAGCAGGGACATGTTGAGGAAATGACTTTTTCTACATATCTGTCTTCCAAAATCTGTTTTCTTTCAATGTGTCCCTGAAGAGAGTTTGGACCCAAATGTGCCCTTTTTCAATGCAGAGAAAGAAGAAAAATTTTTTTCTTATAATCTCTCACACCAACTCTGCCCAGGGATACAATTTCAAGTCATCATTTTTGCCACCAAAAAGGAGAGTTTCATGTAAATGTTCTAGGCTTGTTGTTAAACAGACATAGAAAATGACTTGAATAAATGCATTGAGATAGAAGATAAGTTTAGGAAATTGCTAGTAGTCTCATTTAGTTGTGCCATATATAGTGAGGAGTAAGTGGCCAGAAATTGTGTTCCTACAGAATGAACCCCCTTGTATAGTGAGGACTGTTCCCCACCTGTGGCATAGGAGTGTCATTGTGTGGGTTCAAGGGAGGCAGTATAGGCATCTCTAGACTCTTCTACTCCTGTTAGGAGAAGAATCATGAAGTTGGAGGCAGAGGCCACATTCTGCTCTCCTTGGGTGGGGAAGGGGAGAAACTGAGTTAGAATTATAACTATTTGCTCCTTTAAATATTATTAGTCTAGGATAGTGTGATTTTTTTCAGTTAATGTTAAACTTTTTTTAAAACATTTATTAATATTCATTTTTAAAGTGGTTACATGATTCATACTCCCTTCACCCCCCACACTCCTCCCACCCATGGCCGATGCACATTTCCACTGGTTTTATCTTGTGTCATTGATCAAGACCTATTTCCAAATTGTTGATAGTTGCATTGGTGTGGTAGTTTTGAGTCTACATCCCCAATTATGTCCACCTCAACCCATGCTTTCAAGCAATTGTTTTTCTTATGTTTCCTCTTCTGTAGTCCTTCCTCTGAATGTGGGTAGCGTTCTTTACCATAAATCCCTCAGAGCTGTCCTGTGTCATTGCTTTCTGCTGGTACAGAAGTCCATTACATTCGATTTTACCATAGTATATCAGTCTCTGTGTACAATGTTCTTCTGACTCTGCTCCTTTTGCTCTGCATCAGTTCCTGGAGGTCGTTCCAGTTCACATGGAATTCCTCCAGTTTATTATTCCTTTGAGCACAATAGTATTCCATCACCAGCATATACCACAGTTTGTTCAGCCATTTCCAAATTGAAGGGCTGAATATGGTGGATGATCTTCTTAATTACTTGCTGGAGTCTCTTTGCTAGTATTCTATTTAAGATTTTTGCATCTATGTTCATTAGGGAGATTGGTCTATAGTTTTCTTTCTCTGTTTTTGATCTACCTGGCTTTGGAATCAGTACCATATTTGTGTCATAAAAGGAATTTGGTAGGACTCCTTCTTTGCTTATTATATCAAATAATTTGTCTAGTACTGGGATTAGTTGTTCTTTGAATGTCTGATAGAATTCACTTGTGAATCCATCAGGCCCTGGCAATTTTTTCTTAGGGAGTTCTTTGATGGCTTGTTCAATTTCTTTTTCTGATATGGGATTATTTAGGTATTCTATTTCTTCTGCTGTTAATCTAGGCAGTTTATATTTTTGTAAATATTCATCCATATCTCATAAATTGTTATATTTATTGCCATATAATTTTGTGAAAGAGTTTTTAATGATTGCCTTAGTTTCCCCTTCATTAGAGGTGAAGTCTCCCTTTTCATCTTTGATACTGTCAATTTGGTTTTCTTCTTTCCTTTTTTTTATTAGATTGACCAGACAATTTTATCTGTTTTTTCAAAATACCAGCTTCTAGTCTTATTTATTAATTCAATAGTTCCTTTACTTTCAATTTTATTAATTTCTCCCTTGATTTTTAGTATTTCTAATTTAGTTTTCATCTGGGGATTTTTAATTTGTTTCTTTTCTAGTTTTTTGAGTTGCATGCCCAATTCATTAATCTCTGCCCTACCTAATTTGTTAATATATGCACTCAAGGATATAAATTTCCCCGAGTACTGCCTTGACTGCATCCCACAGATTTTGGTAGGATGTCTCATCATTGTCATTCTCTTCAATGAAATTGTTGATTGTTTCTATGATTTCTTCTTTGACTAATTGGTTTTGGAGAATCATATAATTTAATTTCCAAATAGTTTTTGATTTGCCTGTCCAGGTGCCCTTACTAATTATTATTTTTATTGCATTATGATCTGAGAAGGTTACATTTATTATTTCTGTTCTTTTCCATTTGTTTGCAATGTTTCTATGCCCTAGTACATGGTCAATCTTTGTGAATGTACCATGTGCAGCTGAAAAGAAGGTGTATTCCTTTTTGTCCCTATTTATTTTTCTCCACATATCAATTAAATCTAATTTTTCTAGGACTTCATTCACCTCTCTTACCTTTTTCTTATTTATTTTTTGGTTTGATTTATCTAGATCTAAAAGAGGAATATTTAGATCTCCCACTATTATGGTTTTACTATCTATTTCCTTCTTGAGCTCTGCCAGTTTCTCCTTTATGAATTTGGATGCTATGCCACTTGGTGCATACATATTGAGCAGTGTTATTGCCCCATTGTTTATACTGCCTATAATCAGAATATAATGACCTTCCCTGTCTTTTTTAATCATATCTATTTTTACTTTGTCTTTGTCAGAAATCATAATAGCCACTCCTGCCTTCTTTTTCTCATTTGATGCCCAAAAGATTTTGCTCAAGCCCTTAACCTTAAACTTCTGTATGTCTACCTGCCTTATATGTGCTTCTTGTAGACAACATATGGTAGGATTTTGGTTTCTAATCCATTCTGCTATTTGCTTCCTTATTATGGGTGAGTTCATCCCATTCACATTTAGAGTTATAATTATCAGTTGTGCATTCACTGACATTTTTGTATCCTCCCCTAGACCCACCCCTCCTTCTTACACTCTTTTCTTTTAATCCAGTAATTTGCTTTGAGCTGGTATCCCTTATCCCCTCCCTTGATTAACTTCCCTTTCTACCCCCTCCCTTGTTATTCCCCTCTTTTTGTTTTTAAAGGCCTAATGAATTCCCTCCCTCTTCTTCTCCCCTCCCTTTTTTGACCTCTCCACTCCCCTGCTCCCCTTGGNACTATCTATTTCCTTCTTGAGCTCTGCCAGTTTCTCCTTTATGAATTTGGGTGCTATGCCACTTGGTGCATACATATTGAGCAGTGTTATTTCCTCATTGTTTATACTACCTTTAATCAGGATGTAATGACCTTCCCTGTCTTTTTTAATCATATCTATTTTTACTTTGGCTTTGTCAGAAATCATAATAGCCAGTCCTGCCTTCTTTTTCTCATTTGATGCCCAAAAGATTTTGCTCAAGCCCTTAACCTTAAACTTCTGTATGTCTACCTGCCTTATATGTGCTTCTTGTAGACAACATATGGTAGGATTTTGGTTTCTAATCCACTCTGCTATTTGCTTCCTTATTATGGGTGAGTTCATCCCATTCACATTCAGAGTTATAATTATCAGTTGTTCATTCACTGACATTTTTGTATCCTCCCCTAGACCCACCCCTCCTTCTTACACTCTTTTCTTTTAATCCAGTGATTTGCTTTGAGCTGGTATCCCTTATCCCCTCCCATGATTAACTTCCCTTTCTACCCCCTCCCTTGTTATTCCCCTCTTTTTGTTTTTAAAGGCCTAATGAATTCCCTCCCTCTTCTTCTCCCCTCCCTTTTTTGACCTCTCCACTCCCCTGCTCCCCTTGGTTTATCCCTTCTGATTTTCTCAGTGGGTTAGATAGAGTTTTTTATCCAGATGGATAATATAGCTACTCTTCCCTCTCTGGGTTGATTACACTGAGAGTAAGGTTTAAATATTACCTCTTAATGCTCTCTTCCTCTCCTTCTTATAATAGTATTTGTCCCCTTCCCTTCCCATGCCCTCTTTGTGTGTAATAGAATATCCTATTTTTCTTATTCTCTCAAGTTTCTCTTGGTGTCCCCTACTATTCCCCCCCTCTTTCCCACCCCCATGTCATCTTAGGCCATTTAGTATTCCACCTCTCCCTATGAATTATTCTTCTGGTTGCTATAATAGTGAATACTATAATAGTGAATAGAGTTCACTACAGAGAATTATATATAGCATTTCTCCACATAGTAATACACATAATTAGATCTTGTTTAAGCCCTTAAAGAGTCAAATTTAAAAAATTATGAGTTTTCTTTCTTTCCCCTCTGTTTCTTATTTACCTTTTCATGATTCTCTTGATTTTTGTGGTTGGATATCAAACTTTCCATTTAGTCCTGGTCTTTTTTGTGCAAATACTTTGAAATCTTCAATTTTGTTGAATGCCCATACTTTTCCCTGGAAGTATATAGTCAATTTTGATGGGTAGTTGATCCGTGGTTGAAGGCCCGGCTCTCTTGCCTTTCTGAATATCATATTCCAAGCCTTGTGGTCTTTTAGTGTGGAGGCTGCCAGATCCTGTGTGATCCTGATTGGTGCTCCTTGATATTTGTATTGTCTCTTTCTGGCTTCTTGTAAGATTTTTTCTTTTACTTGAAAGCTCTTGAATTTGGCTATTATATTCCTGGGGGTTGTCTTTTCTGGGTCTAATGTAGAAGGTGATCTATGGATCCTTTCAATGTCTATATTGCCCTCTTGTTGTAGAACTTCAGGGCAATTTTGCTGAATAATTTCTTTTAGTATGGAGTCCAAGTTTCTATTAATTTCTGCTTTTTCTGGAAGACCAATGATTCTCAAATTATCTCTTCTAGACCGGTTTTCTTGGTCTGTCACTTTCTCATTGAGACATTTCATGTTTCCTTCTATTTTATCAGTCTTTTGACTTTGTTTTACTTGTTCTTGTTGTCTTGAGAGATCATTAGCTTCTAATTGCTCAATTCTAGCCTTTAGGGACTGGTTTTCGGCTATAATCTTTTGGTTTTCAGTTATTATCTTTTGTTTTTCCTTTTCAATATGGTCATTTCTGGTGTTCAATTTGCTTATCAGTTCATTTGATTTCTGAGCCTCACTTTCCAATTGCATAATTCTGCCTTTTAAACTGTTATTTTCTTGCCAGATCTCTTCCATCTTTCTCAACATCTCAGATTTGAACTCTTCAATAGCTTGTGACCAGTTTTCATTGTTTTGGGAAGGTTTGGTTATGATTACTTGTTTGTCCTCCTCTGTTGTCTGGATTTTCTCTGTGTAAAAGTTGTTGAGTGTTCCAGAGTTCTTCTTGATAATCTTTCTCTTCTGGTGTTCCTGATTTTGGCTTGCCATTGTTGTTAGCCCAGCGCCTTCTGCGCTTTATCCTCACACTCAGGGTCTTTCTGCGCTGTCTATGCTCCTGAGGTTTCAGGTCCCGTTGTTCTCGGGGTTGAGACTCCTGATTCGTCTGTGGTCTGCCCCTCTGCCCGAGGCTCCTTCAACAGTCTCAGGGAGCTACTTCCACTGCCGTGCTCCCAACTGCACAGGGTCCCCACTCACGGTCCAAGCCTGCACTCAAGATCTTTGTCTTCGCCTAGGGCACTGCCTTCACCAGTGCAGATGCTCAGGAAAGTCTGTGCGCTTTCTTTAGGCTCTTGGGGGTTCTAAGTCTTGCTGCTCTCAGGAACAAGCCCTGGAGCTGCCAGTGACTTAATGGGTGCCCCAAACCTGCTTTAATTCTTGTGCGCTGGCCTCTGAGCTATACTTGTTGTGGGGGGTGGGGGAGGTGCTTCTTCCTCTCGCATTTTAGTGAGAGCTGTTTCACCCCTTTATAGCGTGGAAATGCCCTGATTCCATGTACCTTCAATGCTGCACCCTGTTGTGGGGTCCTTTCGTTCATCTGGATTTGTTTTTATGTCCCCTTGAGGAGTCCTGTATGCTTTGGTTAGGAGAGATCAAGCTGCTGCTCCTTACTCTGCCCCCATCTTAACCAAACATTAGCTTTTAATTGCTCAATTCTAGCCTTTAGGGACTGGTTTTTGGTTATAATCTTTTGGTTTTCATTTTCAATCCAGTCATTTCTGGTCTTCAGTTGACTTGCCTCACTTTCCAATTGTGAAATTCTGCCTTTTAAACTCTTATTTTCTTGCCAGATCTCTTCCATCTTTCTCATCATCTCAGATTTGAACTCTTCAATTGATTGTGACCAGTTTTCACTATTTTGGGAAGGTTTGGATGTGATTACTTGTTTGTTCTCCTCTGCTGTTTGCTCTGCTGTCTGGACTTTCTCTGTGTAAAAGTTGTCCAGTGTTACAGATTTCTTCTTGATGATCTTTCTCTTTTGGGGTTCTTGAGAATGGCTTGCCATTGTTAGCCCTGCGCCCTCTCAGGTTTTTCCTCACACTCAGAGTCTGTTTGTGCTCTCTAGGCTCTTGAAGTCTCAGATCTTGTTGTTCTCAGGGTCAAGACTCCTGGTGGCTCCCTTGTTTGTTCCTCTGTCTGAGGGTCCTTTAATAGTTTCAGGACGCTGTTTCCACAGTCATGCACCCCTCTGCACTGGGTCCTCACTCAAGGTCCCCTCCTGTGCTCAGGATCCAAGTCCACTCCTGCGCTCAGGATCCATGGACTCAAGAGCCTGTGCTTGAGCCTGTGCTCAGGGTCTGCGTTCAGAGTCTGTGTGCATTCTTTAGCCTCTTGGGGTCTTAAGTATTGCTGCTCTCAGGAACAGGCCCTGGTGACCCCAGGTAGCTGCCAAGGACATAATGGGTGCCCCAAGCTTGCTCTAGCTCTTGTGCGCTGACTTTGGCACTGTAGGTGGTGTGGGGTGGGGGAAGAGGGTTGCTAATATTAAACTTTTGATCACTTCTCTTTATGGAGGGAAACAGGACCTTAGGTTTTATATCCAAGGCTTGACCCTTTTCCCATCTTATATCAATTCTCCAATGAATATACAGAAATTTTAAAAGAAATCCATTTTCCAATATAATTCCAAACAGAAATCAGAGAAATTATATATAAGAGAATATATACCAGATAATTCAGAGTGAGGGAGCTCTCTCATTAGGAGCAACAACCAAGGAAGAGAAAATCATGGGTCTTACACAAGGGGAAGTTTCTTGAAGTCTCTAATGTAACAAGCTGGGGATAGAGACATGATGGAGACTGTTAGGTCCCCTTATAAATAAATTGCCTTCTTCCCAGAATCTTTTCCTTCAGCAACAGAAGGGATGGTGGTGGCATCTTCTATTTTCTCTCTCAAAGCTGAGAGACAAATGCTTGATGCCCAAAGAGGTGTGAAGAAAACTGGAAGAAGACTTGAGAAATCTTTTTTTTTTTATCACTCTGACTAACTCCCTCCCCAGAGGCATGGGACACTGAGCTCCACCAATAAGGACAGAATTTCATACCAATGGGCTTTGGGAGAGAGATTACACATAGAATACATGAAGGGAGATGATAATAGAGGATCATCATGCCAAGTTTGAGACACCTTGCAGACATCCTTAAATGCTTTTTCCTCACACAAGATACCCCATGTCCCAATCTTTTCCCTATCTGACTCCCATCCATTCCTGGATTTTTCCCTTTATCATCTCTGCCTACTGTCTTCCCTAGCTTCCTTCAAATCTAAGACAACATTCATCAATCTTCCTATTGCTTATTCCTACTTTAATCTGTATATAATTGGTTTGTATATAGTTGTATGTTGTCTCCCCCTTTGGACTGTGAGATCCTTGAGAACAGGGGCTATATTTATTTATTTATTTATTTGTGTCCCTAGGGCATGGCAGAGCACCTAACTGAGTTAACAGAGTGGATGCTTAGTAAATGCTTATTGATGAAATGACTGACTCCTAGATTAGAAAGTTTGCATTTAACTTATTCTTTTACCCTTGGAATGATTTTTTTTCCAGAATATATGCAGATACAATTTTCAATAATAATTTCTTTTCATTTTGCGATTCATGTTCTTTATCTCCCTCTTAGCTCTCCCTCCCTCCAAGATGTCAGATTATATGATATAGATTGTACAAGTATTATCATATAATACGTATTTCCATGTTCGTTATTGCTTACACTAGGAAAAAATTCATGGAGGAAATAAAATGAAGAATGGTATGCTTTAATCTGCATTCAGACTCATCAATTCCTTTTATGGTGGTGGATAGCCTTTTTCAACATGAGTCCCTTAGAGTTGTTCTGGATCCTTGCATTATTAATAACCGTAAAGTCATAGACAGTTGATCATTGTACTTTATTGTTGTTACTATGTACCATGGTTCTCCCGATTCTGCTCGCTTCATTTTGCATCAATTCATGTAAGGCTTTCTGATTTTTTGTGATTATTTTGTTTGTCATTTTTAATGGCACAATAGTATTCCATTGCAATCATATACAACTTGTTCAGCCATTCTATAATTGATAGACATCTCTTCAATAACCAGTTCTTTGCCATCATAAAAAGGACAACTATAAATAACTTTATACAAGTAGGTTTTTCTCCCAGTTTGTTTTTTACCTTTTGATCTTGGTTGTATTGTTTTTGTTTGTGTAAATCTTTTTAATTTAATATAATCAAGATTATCTATTTTATTTCTCATAATACTCTCTATGTCTTGTTTAGAAATAAATTCTTTCCTGATCCATATGTCTGAGAGATAAATGATGTTTTGCTCCTCTAACTTATTTATGATATAAACTCTGTTTCTAAATCATGTATCCATTTTGACTTTACCTTAGTATATGGAATGAGGTGTTGGTCTGTGCCTAGTTTTTACCATACTGTTTCCCAGTTTTCTGAGCAATTTTTGTTGAGTAGTGATTTCTTCCAAAAGCTTGGATCTTTGGGTTTGTCAAACACTAGATTACTGTGGTCATTTAATACTGCATATGGAGTGCCTAATCCTGTGTACCATTGACTGCATTTATTTTAAAAACAATGGAGAATCACTGATGGTTTTTGAAAGAATGTCATGATCAGGCTTATGAACTAGAAAGATTATTTTGGTATCAAAGTGTTTTTCCAGCTATCACTTAATCTGCATACAACCATACTGCTGTTGGTCTCAGTTTCCCCCTTTATAAAATGAAGGTGATATATAGAATAAGTGATCTTTAAGATCCTATCTAGTTTTAACATTTTATGATCTTAAGTTTTAAAAAATCATCTTAGCAGTATCCTTTGAAATGTGTGTTTTTGCTCAATTTTACAAATCTTTATTGTAGTTGCATATGAAATTTTTCCCTTTTTACGTCAGTGATGAGTTTCAAGGGGAAAATCATGTCATCATGGAAAAAATATTAATTTCTCACATGCTTAATGAAAGCCAGACTAAAATCAAAGCGGTAAAGATTGTTCAGTTTTGTCTGACTCCATATGACCCCATTTGGGGTTTTCTTAGCAAAGATACATGAGTAGTTTGTCATTTCCTTCTCCAACTCATTTTACAGATGTCGAACTGTGGCACACAGGGTTATGCGATTTGCCCAGGGTCATACAGCTAATAAATGTCTGAGGACAGATTTGAACTCACAAAAAGGAATCTTCCTAATTCCAAACCTAATGTTTTATCTACTGAGCCACCTCACCACCAAGATACAACACTACAAAAACACAGAGATCATTGGAGTGCTATTTCAAGTCAATTCGCATTTATTAAGTACTTCCTATGTGCCAGCCACTGTGGGAAATATTCCTGGGTTTGATTCAGTCTTAAGTATCTTTCCAAAGTAGGCTATTCCCACAGCAAAACTAATTGACTAGCTGTTGTTTTCCCCACTCAGAACTTGCATATCTGTCCTGAGTGCACAACAGACTGTTTAGCTATCTGATTATAGCTCATAGGTACAAAGTGACTGTCTCAGAAGAGTTCAAAGTGTTTTCCTGATCCTGTACTATTTCAATCATCCCTTCAAGAAGTCTTGCCAGCTAAAGAGAGGAAGATTATTATCCTCACTTTGCAGATAGAAAAACAGGCAAAGAAAGCAAGTAGCTTGTCTAGGGTCACACATTGAATCAATTAGTGGCGGTGGTGGTAAAAAAAAATGAACCAATAGGCAATCGAATAAAAGAATGACCTACCAGGCCACAGAGAAATATTCGGTATTTTTAAAATATCACTTTAACATAAGTACTTTCTACTTTTGGAGACTTCCTGAGAAAACAGAATGTGAAACAATCTGATAGAATTAACCCTTTTGGATTTCGATGATATAATACATCAAAGTAAATTCCAAAGTGACATAACCCACAAAAAGATGGTGTGAAATAATTTTTTCAGACCAAAACAACTTAGAAAAAGACCTATTCCACCTGGAGGGAAGTGGAGTATAAGCAACATGCTAAGGCAGGATCCAGCTTATCCAATAGGTTGAATCAGTAGCAAAAGTTTTTGGAGCTCTCAGTCATAGATAATAAAGGGGGAAGGTAAGATGACTGCTCAGAATTAGATTATAGGGGTCCCTTTCCTTGCTCTGGGAGCAAGACTTTTGTTGCAATGCCCATATGTATATCCAGGTCATAGCTATGGTTTACAATTTCTGGGCAAGGAGGAGCACTAGTACACACCAGTGCTTATGACCATATGGGAGCAGGGCACTCTGATCACAGTTCCAAGGTAAAAGAAAGTCCTGGTAATTGCTCATAGACAAGAGCACAGTCCAGGAGAGTATTAAATACACTCCTCCTTAGATCATACCCCCTTGGAAGAACTAAAAACTTATAGAACCCCAAAGCTAATTCTGACAGCAACTGCACAAAGAATCTGATACTTAAAACATTGCTCCTTTCACCACAGTTACAGAGTCCAACTTTAACAGATTTTTAAGTTAAAAAAATACAAAGTCAGGAAAATGAGCAAGGAACAAAAACAACCCCTCTACTTAGAAATTTATTTTGGTAACAAGGGAGAGCAGAACACAAACTCAGAAGAAGATAAAAAAAATAATACTACTGCATCTGTGCCTCCAAGAAATTGTCTCAAGCCCCATTAGAATTCATGGAGAAGCTCAAAAAGGATTTTGAAAATCAAATAAGAGAGGTAGAAGAAAAGTTGGGAAAAGAAATGAGAGTGATATAGGAAAATCAGAAAAAAAGAATCAACAGCTTGGCAAAGAGGCACAAAACACTAAAGAAATTAATATCTCTAAAAACATAATAGGCCAATTGGCAAAAGAGGCACAAAAGTCCAATGAAGAGAAGAACTTTTTAAAAAGCAAAATTGGCCAAATAGAAAAAGAAATACAAAAATTCACTGCAGAAATTCCTTGAAAGGCAGAATTGGCCATTTGGGGAAAGAGGTACAAAAACTGACTGAGGAAAAGATTTTTTACAAAGTAGAACTGGCCAAATAGAAAAGGAGGTACAAAAGGGCACTTGAAAAATCATGCCTAAAAAAATTAGAATTGGGCAAGTAGAACCTAATGATTCCATGAAACATTGAGATATCTGGACCTGGAATTGACTTTGTAAATTAAATCTAGGAAAGATAATCTAAAAATTATTGAACTACTTAAAATCCCTGATCAAAAAAGAGCTTATATATCATCCTTCAAGAAATTATCAAGGAAACTGTCCAGATGTTCTAGAAACAGAGGGTAAAACAGAAATTGAAAGAATTGACCAATCACATCCTGAAAGAGATCCCAAAAGGAGAACTCCCAGGAATATTATAGTCAACTTTCAGAACTCTCAAGTCAAAGAGAAAATATTGCAAGCAACCAAAAAGAAACAATTCAAATATTGTAAAGCCCCCATCAGAATAGCACAAGATTTAGCTGCCTCTACATTAAAAAAATTCCAGAGAGCATGGAATATGACATTCCAAAGGGCAACAGAGCTAGGACAGCAACAAGGTATCAATTACTCAGCAAAAATGAGCATAAACTTTCAGGGGGAAAATGAGTATTCATTGAAATAGAGGACTTTCAAACATTCCTAATGAAAAGATCAGACCTGAGTGGAAAATTTGATTTTCAAAAATAAGACTCAAGAAAAAGCACAAAAAGCTAATCAGGAAAGAGAAATATATATATACCTACATGGGAAGATGATTTTTTAACTAACAGATTCATCATTATTAGGACATTTAGGAGTAGTATATATAGATAGAGGGCAAAGGTGTGAGTTGAATATGATGGAATGATATATAAAAAATAAAATTAAGGGTGAGAAAGAGGAATGGACTGAGAGAAGAAGGAAGGGAAAAATAGAATAAAGCAAATTATTACATATGGAAGAGGCATGGAGGAGGTATTAACAGTGGGGAGTTGTACTTTACTCTCATCAGAATTAGCTCAAAGAAAGAAGAATATACACAATTAGGTTCTAGAAATCTATCTTACTCTACAAGTAAGTAGGAGGGGAAGGAGATAAGAGAAGGAGGGTGGGGCTGATAGAAAAGAGGGCAAATTGGGAGATGTGATCATCAAAAGCTAAACATTTTCCATTGATGAACAAGTCATAGTGTATGGTTATACTGTTTTACCATAAAAAGTAATGAATAGAATGAGTTCAGAAAAACCTGGAAATACTTTCATGGACTGATGCAAAGTAAAATGAGCAGGACCAAGAGAACAATGTATACAGCAAAAGAAATATTATACGATGATAAACTTTGAAGGGCTAAACCATTATCAGCAAAGCACATTTCCAAGGTAACTATAAGGGACTCATGTTGAAAAATGAAAAATCCACAGTGAAAGAAGGAACTGTTGAAGTCTGATTGCTGATCAAAGAAGGCCATCTTCCACTTTTTATTGTACGCATGATATATGTCTTCTATCACAGCATAAGCAATATGGAAGTATGTATGGAAGTAAAGCATTGGTATAACCTATATCAAACTATTTACCTCCTCAGGGAGAAAAGGAAAAGGGAGGGAGGAAGAAAATCTGAATACTAAAATGTCAGAAAACAATTGTCAAAATTGTTTATATATGTAAGTGAAAAAATAATTTTTAAAAAACATAAGTCATTCTCCCACTAACAAATGATCAAAAGGATATAACCAGGCAGTAAATAAAGCTCTCTATAGTCATATAAAAGTATTCTCTAAATCACTATTAATTAGAGAAATGCAAATTAAAACAACCCTGAGGTACCACTCTACACCCATCATATTGACTATTATGACAAAAAAGGAAATTGACAAAATTTGGGGGTGATGTGGGAATATTGAGACACTAATGTACTATTGAGGAAGTTGTAAACAGATTCAACCATTCTGGAGTACAATTTGGGCGTATGCCCAAAGAGCTATAAAACAGGATATACTCTTTGGCCCAGCAATAGCATCACTTAGGTTTTATCACAAAGGGATAAAAAAGAAAAAAGGAAAAAGTCCAATATATACAAAAATATTTAAAGCAGCTCTTTTTGTGGAGGAAAAGAATTGGAAAGTGAGGGGATACCCATCAATTTGGGAATGATTGTTATTGTACATTATTTTAATATATTTAATATACTATTGTACTGTAAGAAATGACAAGAAGGAGGAGCTGAGAAAAACCTGGAAAGAGTCGCACAAACTAAAGCAGAGTGAAGTAAGCAGAACCAGGAGACCATTGTACATAGTGATGGCAATAGTGTACAATGAAAAACTGAATAATTTCACTATTCTCAGAAATACAATGATTCATGTCATTTGGAAAAAATATAAAAAATAGGCACAGAACCTCAAATTCATCTTTGAGTCTCATATCGATTGCTTTTTACAAATATATAGCCTGGACTGTATCTGAATTGTTGTTCTTTGTTTTCAAAATGGACCATTGATATTGCAAAGAATTGGATTTAAGTGAAGCAGAGTTTTACAAAGTCATCAACCTCATTGTACTTGGCACAGTGCTTAACACATTGCAAGAACTTACATGATTATTGATTGACTGACTGCTATGCTGATTATATTTTCCCTTTATCTCCATTGGATTCCCTTCGTTATCAAGCAAAGTATATGACTAAGGAACTCCCAGATGAGGCATCCTCTTAGAATAGTCCTTTTTTTCTATTGTCCCATGCTATTTTTCTGCCCCTTCCCCCTTATCTATCTATGGTCATGTTTATGTTTTTAAGCAATACTGCAAGAAAACATTATGCCTGAAAGTCTAGGAGTTCATTAGACATTTTCTGCAAGTTTATAATAATGTTTTGCAAACCACAAAATAGAGTACAGTTATCCCTTCTACATTTTGGGAGGTCTGGGGCATGGCAACCCTGTAATCTGGAAAATCCATGTAAAATTTTTTTGGCCCTTCATTCATACCAGAGAAGAAGTGTGAATTTTTTCTTTTTCTTTTATGAGATGTTTACATTTCCTTAAATGCATTTATGAGTTACTAAACTTTTTAATATCTCTACCTATCTGCCTTGTATGTCAACTGCTGGTTTTTGCATTCATTTTGCAAACTAACTTTAAAAAAGAAATTGTATTTATTTATGGTCTTAAAAGATAAAATGTTGATCTTATACAATACTACATATGTATATTTTATGCATTTTTGAATTTCTAAACTTTTTCTGTGTCATCCACTGGCCATCACACATCTGCAGCTTCTGCAAAATTTTCCCCAAAATCACATTTAATTTTTTTATGCTAACCCATGATATATTGAAACCATGATGGAACAAGTCACGATGTGGAAGGGATACCCATTGGAGAAGTAACTAAAGTATTAGATAAACACGAGCTTTTATCATTTAATTTCCATGAAATCTATGAACTTATAAAGAACTGGGGTTTGTCTGGATCCTACTTTAGACTCATTCTGAGTCAGATGGAGTTCAGTCAATACTGGGTTTGTCTTGGATATATTATGTCTGTCTTTGTGTGTGTGTGAGGTGGTCAGTCTATCCCAACGGATATGTTTAAACAGTCTTCTTTTCAGCATTGCTAGACTATCTCTCACCCCTCATGCCCCACCACCTCCCATCTCAACTATTGTGTGGTTAATTCACTTATTATTTGGAATGTCCAAATGACTGAATTAGACTTCCTCTAGCAATCTGAGCAGAGATCTTCAAATAGTATAGATTGGCCAATGGTTTTTTGTTTGTCTGTTTTAAAATCCTTTCTTTCCATCTTAGAATCAATACTGTGTATTGGTTCCAAGGCAAAAGAGCAGTAAGGGCTAGGCAATGGGGATTACCTGATTTGCCCAGGGTCATACAGCTCAGAAGTACCTGAGGACAAATTTGAGCTCAGGATCTTCCATCTCTAGGTCTGGCTCCCAACCCACTGAGCAACCTAGCTGCCCTGAATCAATGGTTAAATATAATCCTAATCAAATGCAGAAGGGCTGATCTGGTCTGTATTTACTGGGTTTATGAAGGTATCTATCTGATTATACATACCCATGATCTGGATCTCACTTAATTTTTTAAATGAAGAGAGGTAGGAAGGTAGAAAGCCCAAACCTAAGACTTTATTGGTATAGAGAACACCAACAGTAGTAAATTCTCTCTACCACAGCTGATCACAGTAATGTTCTGCAATTTTAAGGCTTAGAGTATTTTCATAAGCCTCTTTTTAACAAGTGAAAATTTTCCAGGGTTCCATGGCCAGGTATACGTCAGAGTGAGGACATGCCTGACATACATGAGCAAATTATCCATAGCTGTATCTGCCTACTATATCTGCATACAGTTGCTGTCATCCTTGTGCTAACTTAGCAACCTTTCTTCTTAGAGCCTGTCATCTCTTTTCAGAGCTGATAAGCTCCCATTCTGCTACATCACATGGAAACTGGCAGTGATGCCAATGATATGATGGCTGCTATTTTCTGCAGGTAAGTGACATTCTAGAGTAAATAATCACTTTGGGGAAAGTTAGTAGTGATCAAAGACAAAAGATGTAGGAAGGACACCATTTTTTTAGAATGACAAGAATCTGATAGTATCTATTTCACTACCTCTAAAATTTAGAACTGGTACATTCAGTGGCCAAGACTTATACAGGGAGTAATAAAAATGATAGGAAGAATTTAGAGACAGAGATAGGATACTGGGTATTTTTTATTGATGGATATATAGAGAAGAACATTGTGCATTTGAGGAAGAGACAATCTGCCTTTCTTGTTTACTTTTTAATCTTTAAAGACTTGTGAAAAATTATTTAAATTCAGGGAATATATCCTTTTTGTCTTTGCATCTTTAGTACCTTATATATTTATTTTTTAAAGCAGATAAATGCTAACTTTTATTTTATTTTTAAAATTTTATTTTTATCATACAAAACAAGCACATTAATACAAAACCAAAACCTGAAATAAAACTGTAAGTCCATGATAGTATATTTTAATCTGCATCCCTTTAACTCCAAGAGTTCTTTCTCTGGAGTTGGATAGCATTCCCCATAATAAATTTTTCAAGATTGTCCCAGATCATTGGATTGCTGAGAGTATCCAACTTCTCACAATTGATCATTATTAAATATTGCTGTTATCATGTACAATATTTTCCTAGGTCTGCTTATTTTTTATTTCATGCAGATCTTTCCAACTTTTTCTGAAGTCATCCTGCTTATCATTTCTTACAGCACCAATAGTATTCCATCACCAACATGTACCACAATTTGTTTGGCCATTCTTCAATTGATGGATGTACTTTCTTTGTCACTACCAAAAGAGCTGCTATAAATATATTTGTATAAGTAGTCCTTTCCCTTTTTTTATTATCTCTTTTGCATTCAGGCTGCTCTTCCAGATCAAAGTGTATGCACAGTTTTATAGCCCTTTGGGCATAGTTCCAAATTGCCCTTTAGAATGGTTTGATGAGTTCACAACTCCACCAACAATGCATTAGTGTCTCAATTTTGTCACATTCCTCCCAACATTTTCCACTTTACTGTCATTTTGGCCAATCTGATAGGTGAGAGGTGGTACTTCAGTGTTGTTTTAATTTGCATTTCTTTAATCAAGAATGATTTAAAACATTTTTATGTGATTATTGATGGCGTTCATTTCTTCATCCAAAAATTGCTTGTTTATATCCTTTGACCATTTGTCAAATAGGGAATGGCTTGTATTCTTGTAAATTTGACTTTGTTCTTTATACAGTTGAGAAACTGCAGCTTTTTAAAAGAAATTTATTTTGAAAAAATTTTCCTAGTTTGTTGTTCCCCTTCTAATCTTGGTTACATTAGTTTTGTTTGTACAAAAGGTTTTTTTTAATTTAATATGATAAAAATTAATCATTTTACATCTCATATTGATCCCTATCTCCAGTTTGGTCATAAATTCTTCCCTTATCCAAAGATCTGCCAGGGAAACTATTCTTTGTTCCTCTAATTTAGTTATGGTATCATTCTTTATATCTAAATCATATATTCATTTTAACCTTATCTTAGTGTGTGAGATATTGGTGCATACCTAATTTCTTTTATACTGTTTTCCAATTTCCACAGCAGTTTCTCTTAAACACTAAGTTCTTATTCCAAAAACTAGGGGCTTTGGCTTTATCAAACACTTAAAGGTATGTCTCTGATCTATTCTATTGATATACCTATCATTCTGTTTCTTAGCAAGGACCAGACTATTTTGATGACTGCTCTTTTATAGTACAGTTTGAAATCTAATACTGCTGGTCATCTTCCTTAAATTTTTTTTTCATTCACTCTCTTGATATTCTTGATCTTTTGCTCTTCCAGATGAATTTTATTATTATTTTTTCTAGGTCTATAAAATATTTTTGGTAGTTTGATATGGAACTGAATAAATAAATTAATGTAGATAGAATTGTCATTTTATTATATTAGCTCTGCTACCCATGATCAA
>NC_058131.1:550489576-550525461 GCF_016433145.1 Gracilinanus agilis | reverse complement strand
TAGCTCTGCCCTACTGACAAAATGTATTCAACTTTTTATGACTCCATAAACATTCTTTTGCTAGTTGAGTGCCAAGTGAACATCATAATTGGATGAACAGCCCTGAAAGGGATTCAGCAAGCCTTCACACCAGAGATTCTATCCCTCACTGAACACTTAACCTCTAATGTGTAATAAGAACTTGTTGGGAAAAAAAATTATAGACAATTCTTAGAGATCTCATATCTAAAATACATATATAACTTTGTCAAATATATAAGAATATGAGCCATTCTCTAATTGATAAAAGGCCAAAAGATGTGAACAAACAGTTTTCGATGAAGAAATCAAAGCTATATATAACTATATGAAAAAATTATCTAATCTAAATCATTATAGATTAGAGAGATGCAAATCAAAACAACTATGAGATTTCATCTTGCACTTATCAGATTGGCTAAAATGATAAAAGGGCAAAATGACAAATGTTGGAGGGATGTGGAAAAATGGGGACACTAATACACTGTTAATGGAACTGTGAACTGATCTAACCATTTTGGAGAGCAATTTGTAAATATGCCCAAAGAGTTATACAACTGCATATACTTTTTGACCTGGCAATAGCACTATTAGGTTTTTTTAGAAAGTTATCAGGGAATGAGGAAAAGAACCCATACATTCTATAATATTTACAATAGGTCTCTTTGTGGTGACAAAGAACTGGAAATTGAAGAAATACCCATCAACTGGAGAAAGGCTAAACAAGTTGTAGCATGTGATTGTGATGGAATATTATGGCACTGTAGTGCCAAGTTAATTAAAGAAAAACATGAAAAGATTTACGTGAAGTTATACAGAGTGAAATAAGCAAAACTAAGAGACCATTAAGTATAGCAACAGAAATATTATTTGAAGAGTAACTTATGTATATCCACTTCCAGAGAAAGGACTGAAAAATAGAAATGAGCAAAACATATATATATATATATATATATATATATATATATATTCCTTTGTAAAATGATGCCTTCTCTAATGGGGAGGGGAAGGAGTTACCTAGGTGTTTTAATGTAACAAACAAATAAAATTTTAATTTTTTAAAAAAGGGAAAAATAAATGCTATCAGAGCAGAGAAGAGAGAGAGCAGTATGGACTATAAGAATATCATTGTAAGAAAAATTTTAAAGGTAATATATATACATTTTTAAAATAAATCTTATAATTTGCATTTTCCAAGATAAAAAAAAAACAACCTCACATCTACCTGTCTTAATGTGGCTTTGTCTGACAGAACATCTGAAAAATGGAGTGAAAACTTCACTTTTCATCTGGATATTTAAGTATTGCGGAGAGACAGCCCAAATCTTCTGTATTCAATATAGCAATTTAACTTGTCAAGTGAAAAGGAGACTTTGTTAAAGATATATGGATGTAAGCAATACCAAATCAGGCATGGAACATGTTTTAAGTTACCCCAGAAGTGTTGTTTTTCCCTCCTAGGAACTCAAGACAAATATTCAGATCTTGTTATTTATTAGTTCTTTTAGATCTGAGAAGCAACAAGCTTTTATACAAGTATCATATTAGATCAGCCTGCATGTTTTTATTTGTCTGAAGAGAACTGAAAATTTGGGGTTGTGCTATTGTACCACTCAATCTACTTTCCCAGAGGTATAATAAAAATGTGGAAGATCAACTCTATACATTATTTAAAGGAGAAAAGTTCTATAAGGTTGCAACTGGGCTGATCTGCTTCACACAAGAGTAGATGTATTCTCTTAGGTAATACTGCACAAATTCCTATATATCAAAGGTATCTAGAGGTTTAGGAGTGGAAGTTGTTTATAGAGCATCAATGAGAGAGAACTCCAGCAAGAGTGGACTAGGGCTCTACATTATATAACTATTAAAATCCCGCAGTGTTCACTTTCCTCTTTATTTTTTAAATTTTATTTTTATTGTCATGCAAAGAACACTTCCATATAGGTCATTGTTGTAAAAGCAAACTCATACATTACCAAAAACTCAAAATAAAATCATGAATTCACTAATGCAAAAGACAACTCCAACAGTTCTTTCTCTGGAGTTGGATAGCATTCTCCATAATAAATTTTTCAGGATTGCCCCAGATCATTATACTGATATGATATTAAATATTATATATAATATATACATGTATATATATATTCCTATAATATAAAAGTATCCAACTTTTCACAATTGATCATTAAATATTGCTGTTACCATGTATGGTATTCTCCTAGTCATGCTTATTTCATTTCATTCTGCATCATTTAATGCAGATCTTTCCAGCTTTTTTTCAAAGTCATCTTGCTTATTATTTCTTACAGCACAATAGTATTCCATCACCAACTATAATTTGTTCAGCCATTCTCCAATTGATGGACATCCCCTCAATTTCTATTTCTTTGCTGCCACTAGAAAAAGAGCTTCTATAAATATTTTTGTACAAGTAGGTCCTTTCCCTTTTTTATTATGTCTTTGGGATACAGACTAGTATTACACAGCTTTATAGCCCTTTGAGCATAGTTCAAAATTGCCCTTCAGAATGACTGGATCACTTCATAACTCCACCAGCAATACATTAGTGTCCCAATTTTGCCACATCCCCTCCAACATTGACACTTTCCTTACTGCCATTCTGGTCAATCTGATAGGTGAGAGATGGGAGCTCAGAGTCATTTTAATTTGCATTTCTCTAATCAAGAGTGATTTAGAACATTTTTTTCATGTGATTATTGATGGCTTTGGTTTCATCATCTGGAAATTGCTTGTTCATATCCTTTGGCCATTTGTCAAATAAGGAATAGCTTGTATTTTTATAAAGTTTGACTTAGTTCTCTAGAAATTTTAGAAATTGGACCTTTATCAAAGACATTTGTTATAATTTTTTTCCTCAGGATATTGTCTCCCTTCTAATTTTTGTTACATTAGTTTTGTTTATACAAAAGCTTTTTAATTTAATCTAATCAAAGTTATTCATATTATATCTTTTAATTCTCTCTCTCTTGTTTGGTCATAAATTCTTCATTTCTCCAAAGTTCTGCCAAGAAAACTATTCTCTGTTCTCCTAATTTAGTTGTGGCATTATTCTTTATATCTTAAGCATATATTCATTTTGGCCTTATCTTGATATAGGGCATGAGATATTTGTCTATACCTAGTTTCTGTCATACTGTTTTCTAATTTTCCCAACAGTCTTTGTAAATATTGAGTTCTTATTCAAAAATCTGGGATCTTTGGGTTTATCAAACGCTAGGTTGCTAAGGTCATTTTCCCTTGCATGTTGTGTATATAATCTACTCCATTGATCTACCATTCTGTTTCTTATCAACTACCAAATTGTTTTGATGATTGTTGCTTTATAGTACAGTTTGAGATCTGGTACTGCTGGTCACCATCCTTTATGTTTTTTTTTTCCCATTAGGTTCCTTGATGTTCTTGACCTTTCTTCTTCCACATGACTTTTGTTATTATTTTTTCTAATTCTATAAAACAGTTTCTTGACAGTTTTATTGGTATGGTACTGATAAAGTTAACTTAGGTAGAATAGTAATTTTTATTATATTAGTTCAACTACCCATAAGCAATTAATATTTTCCCAATTGTTTAGATCTGACTTTATTTGTATGAAAAATATTTTGTAATTGTGTTCATATAATTCCTGGATTTGCCTTGGCAAGTAGATTCTCAGGTATTTAATATTGTCTACAGTGATCACAATTAGAATTTCTCTTTCTAACTTTTGCTACTAGACTTTGTTGGTAATATATAGAAATACTGATGACATATGTAGATTTATTTTGTATCCTGAAACTTTACTAAAGTTATTAATTATTTCAACTAGTTTTTAGTTGATGCTCTAGAATTCTCTAAGTATACCATTATATCATTTACAAAGAGTAATAGTTTAGTGTCCTCACTGCCTACTTTAATTCCTTCAATTTCTTTTTCTTTTCTTATTGTTAAAGCTAGTTTCTTCTACAGCAGGGGTCAGCAACAAATACCATATCTGGCTCTTTTGAGGGCCAAATATGGCTCTTTCTGCAGGAGCCATAAAGTCAATTTTTTTTTCAGGCGCTGTTACAGGAGCGCGCACTGTGAGCACTGTACGGCTCTCACGAAATGACATTAAAAAAAAAATGTGGCGTTTATGGCTCTCATGGCCAAAAAGGTTGCTGGCCCCTGTTCTACAGTATTAAGTAATAGTGGTGATAATAGGCATTACTGAAGGTGTTTTGGTAGATACTACTTATCATTTTAAGGAATGATCCATTTATTCCTATGCTTTCTAGTGTTTCTAATAGGAATGGGTGTTGTATTTTGTTGAAGGCCTTTTCTGCAACTGTTTAGATAACCATGTGATTTCTGGTAGTTTGGTTATTGATATGGTAAATTATGCTGATAGTCAACCTTGCATTCCTGATGTATATCCTATCTGGTCATAGTGGATGATCCTTGTGATATTTAGCAGTAGTCTCTATTCTAGTATCTCATTTAAAATTTTTGCATCTATATTCATTAATAAAATTAGCCTATAATTTTCTTTCTTTGTCTTTGCTCTTCCTGGTTTAGGTAAGAGTACCATACTTGTAATATAAAAGGAATTGGGTAGGATTCCTTCTCTGCCTATTTCCCCAAATAGTTTATTTAGTATTGGGATTAGTTGTTCTTTAAATGTTTGAAATAATTCACTTGTGAATTCATCTGTCCTTGGGGATTTTTTTATTAGGGAGTTCACTGATGGCTTGTTCAATTTCTTTTTCTAATAGAGTATTATTTAAGTATTAAATTTCCTTTTATGTTTATCTGGGCAATTTGTATTTTTGTAAATATTCATCAATTTCACTCACATTATCAGATTTATTGCCATATAATTGGGTAAAATAGCTCCTAATGATTGCTTTAATTTCCGTACTTTAGTGGTGAATTCACCCTTTTTGTTTTTAAGACTGATTATTTTAGTTTATTCTTTCATTTTTAAGCAAATTATTAATGCTCTTTTATTTTTTTTCTTCATAAAAACCAACTTCTAGTTTTACTTAATAGTTCAATGAATCTCTTACTTTTAATTTTATTGATTTCTCTTTTAATTTTTCAAATTAAATCTTTAAATAAGGTTTTTTAATTTGTTATTTTTCTAATGTTTTTAGTTGTATGCCCAATTCATTGTTCTGCATTTTCTCTATTCCATTGATGTAAGCATTTAGAGGCACATAATTTCCCCTGACTACTGACTTGGCTGTATCCCATAAATTATGATATGTTATTTCCTAATTGTTGCTCTCATCTCTCATCAACAAAATTATTGATTGTTTCCATAATTTATTCTTTGACCCACCCTTTTTTACCATTAGATTTGTTAGCCTCCAATTAATTTTTGAATTATCTTTCCATGGGGCTTCATTGATTATAATTTTTGTTGCATTATGATCTGACAGGATGCATTTATTATTTCTGCTATTCTGCATTTGATTGTGAAGTTTTTATGCCCTAATACATGGTCAGTTTTTTTTGGAGCCATGTACTGCTGAAAAGGAAGACATTCCTTTCTATTCCCAGTCAGTTCTCTCCAGAGAGCTATTAATTTTAATTTTTCTAAGATTTCATTCACTTCCTTTGTTCTTTCTTGTTTATTTTTTTGTTTTGATTTATCTAGGTCTAAAAGAGGAAAGTGAGGTCACCCACTAGTATAGTTTTACTGTCTATTTCCTCCTGAAGTTCATTTAATTTCTCCATAGTAGCTATGCCATTTGGTGCACATATATTTAGTATTGATATTATTTCATTGTTTATAGTACCTTTTAGCAAGATGTACTTTCCTTCCTTATCTCTTTTAATCAGACCTATTTTGCTTTAGCTTATCTAAGATCATGATTGCTACTCCTGCTTTTTTTCCTTTAGATGATGCATAATAGACTTTGCTCCAGTCCTTTACCTTTTCTCTGTGTATGTTGACCTGCCTCAAATTTGTTTTTTTGTAAACAACATATGGTAGATTTCTGTTTTTTTCATCCAGTCTACTATCTAATTCTGTTTTATGGGTGAGTTCATTCACTATTATGATTACCAACTGTGTTTTCCCCTCCATCTGATTTTTCCTTTTTGATCTTGCTCTTTTTCCTTGTACTTTGTCCCTCTTCACCACTGTTTTTCTTTTTATCACCTCAGCTCCAATTCCCCTCCCTTCTATTTCTATCCCCCTTTCCTTGTCTTATTCCCCTCCTACTTCTCTCTAGGATAAGATAGGATTCTATATCTCAATGAGTATAGTTGCTATTCCCTCTCTGAGCCAGTTTCAATGAGAATAAAGTATATGCATTGCCCATCACCACCTTCACCCACCCCTTCACTATAATAATTTGCACACTTCTTTAGGGGAGATAATTTATCCCATTACTTCTCTCCCTTCTCTTTTCTTTCAGTGTTATCCTCTATTTCACCCCTTGAATTTTTTTGCATATCATAACATTTGAATTAGCTTCCTTCTATACCCTCTGTCAATGTATTCTCCTTTTAACTGCTCTACTACTAATAAAAAAATTTTAATTACAAATATCCTCTTTCCATGTAGGAATACATATAGTTTGATATTATTGAGTCCCTTAAATTTTCTCTTTCTTATTTACATTTTTAAGATTCTCTTGGGTCTTGTGTTTGAACTTTAAATTTTCTGTTTAGGTCTGTTCTTTTCATCAGGAATGTTTGGAAATCTATTTTATTGAATGTCCATTTTTTCCCCTGAAAGAAATTACTCAGTTTTCCTGGGTAGGTGATTTTGGGTTGTAAACCTAGATATTTTGCCTTCTGAAAAGTCATATTCCTTGCCTCCTGATCCTTTAATGTGGAGGTTGCTAAGTCCTGTGTAATCCTGACTGTAGCACCATCATATTTAAATTGCTTCCTTCTTGCTGTTTGCAGCATTTTTCTGTTATTTTGCGGGCTCTTGAATTTAGCTATAATATTCCTGGGAGTTGTCATTGTGTATTTCTTGCTGGAAGTGATTTGTGGATTCTTTCAATTCTTATTTTATTCTCTTGTTCAAGAATATCAGGGCAGTTTTCTTTGATAATTTGTTGTATTACACTGTCCAGGTTTTTTTTAATCATGGGTTTAGGTAGTCCAATAATTCTTAAATTGTCTTGCTTGGATCTATTTTCCAGGTGTTTTTTTCCCCAATGAGATATATTTCATGTTTTATTCTGTTTTTCTATTTTGATTTTTTCTTGACTTCTCATGAAGTCATTAGCTTCTACTTATTAAATTCTAATTTTTAATAAATGATTTTCTTCTATGAACTTTTGAGCCTCCTTTTACATTTGGCCCATTTCTTCTTGCATTGCTTTCATTTCTCTTCTCCATTTTTCCTCTGCCTCTCTTAATTGATTTTTAAATACTTTTTTGAGCTCTTCAAGAATCTGAGTCCAATTTATATTTTTCTTTGGAGCTTTGCATGTGTTTACTTTGCTTTCACTTATCCCTTCTGTGTCTATACCATGTTCTTTGTCTCCACAAAAGTTTTTGGTTAGGTTTTTTGTTATTTGCTTATTTTCCTACCCTTTTTGTTTTAATCTCACTTTTATTTTAAAGGTAGGCTCTATTCTCTAGAGGGATAAGGCACTCTCTTAAACATCAGTCCTTCCTTTATTCTACTCTTAACTTTTTTCCTATGTTTCTGTAAGTTTCAGTTCTTGCACAAACAGTAGATGTGGGGAGAGGTTTGGGGGGTTTGCTGTTGGCTTGCTCCTTACTACTTGTTGTAGCCTACTGCTGGTTGTGCTCTCCTCTTATCCTAGTTAGCCAGACACTCTTTGCCTACATTTTAAGTTGTTCTCTGCATGAAAGTTGCATCACTTTGTCTCCTTGTTGGTTCTTTCATTTTATGGTATTATTTTAACATTGGTTGGAGATGATTCTCATGGTGGTTTTGAACTTCTCTACTTCTACTCCAACATCTTGGTTCCACCTCACCTTCCTCTTTAAATGGAAACAGTTTTCTTCATACTAAATGGGAATTGGAATATAATTTGCCATCTGATAATGTTACACAAATAGGCTCTTCTCTTCCCCTCCTACTATCCTCAGGTTCCTCATCTGTAAAATGGTGATAATAATAGCACCTACCTGTTAGGAGTGTTGTGAGTATTAAATGAAATAATAATTATAAGGTGCTTAGCATGGTATATGGGATATATTAAGTGCTATATAAATGCCATTGTTTGAATGTACACAAATTTCTGCACACATATCACATTTTTTTACCCAACTATTTTATAAATTCTACTAGACACCTATAAACATAGCAGTGACAGCTGTCATCCTTTTTTTCCTTTCGAGGTTTGTCATTTCATGTAGGGACACTAATGCATGTCTATCTACTCTTCTCTAACTCATTACTTTCCCTCTTCCCTTTCTCTCCCCTTCTATTATGTAAAAACAAGAGGAATAAGGCTATTTGACTGTGAAAGGTTATGAGATATACTAGAGTTCTTATCTGTTTTCTTTTAGAGCATAGAAACGATTTGGGGGCTCAAATATTTAAGCTAACTCGAAGTTTCTGCGTTGCTTAATATTGCTGAAGCAGCTGATGATGCATTGGATAGAATATTGGGCCTGGAGTTAAGAAAGATCTGAGTTCAAATCCAGTCTCTAACACTTACTAGGTGTGTTGTGACCATGGGCAAATCACTTAATCTCTGTCTGCTTCATTTTTATCAACTATAAAATGGGAATCATAATAGTACTATTTACATAATAGTACTATACATAATAGTATTTTATTCCAAGGCTGTTGTGAAAATTGAGTAAGATAATATTTTATCAATCAATCAATCAATAAACATTTGTTAAAAGCTTACTATGTGTCAGGTCTATTTATAAAGTGCTTAGCATAGTGCCTGATGCAGTATGTATTTAATAAATGCTTCTTTCTTTCCTTTAGTTTACTAAAGGAAAGCACTACTTACTTTCTTTCCTTTAGGTTAAATTGGTTTAGTTCTTAGTATCACACTCCAAAAAGAACACTGATATAGTGGAGTAAATTCAGAAGAGGGTAACCGGGCTGAGGAAGGATCCCACCTATGTATTCCTCATCCTATAGTTAGAAAGAGCATGAAATTTCTTATTATCCAAATCCCAGCTGGATTGGAATCCAGGCTCTGTTCTTTACAACTTATTTGCCTTGGTCAAGTCACTCGTCTTTTCTGGATTTTAATTTTCTCATTTGCAAAATTAAGATTTTTAACTGTATGATACCTAATGTCCCTTTGAGCTATAAATACAGTGATCCACATAAATGATGATCATCAGTTGAAGGAATTTGAACTTGAGTATTGAGAATATCCTTAAATATCTGGAACACTTTGCTTGGAAGAGGAATTTGACTTATTTTACCTTGTTCTAGTTCAGAGAGCAAAGTAGAGAGGCAAATTTTGCTCATATAAGGAAAAACTTTTCAATAATTAAAGATAACCAAAAGTAGAATGATCTGTCTTGAAAGGTATTAAAGTCTCCATTTCTAGAGGTCTTCAAGTAGAAACTAAATGATCATTTTAGATGTTGTTATAGGAAAGACATCCTACTATGTAGGATTGGACCCGATGATTTCCAAGGATTCTTTTAACTTTGAAAATCTCTGAGGGATTTCTATGATTTTTCAGACATGGTATTCCTAGAGAGTAGAAATAGCTTTATTTGATGTCTCCTCCCTTTCTGCTTTCACATGCATACTTATTTGTAGGGATTAATAAATTATCATACTCATTATTATTAATTAGATTCATAAATTAGAGGTGGGAATATATGTGGAGGAGGGGTCAGTGACTAGTTCCATTGTAAAATTAGGTTTGGTAGATGTTAGATCAATACTCATACTGTGTGTGCAACCTTAAAGCATTTTAAAAAATAAGTTAGCCTGAAATAGGTAGTACTATTTATGTCCTGTGGAGAATCAGGCTTATTTGTTATTTAACAAGGATGCATTTTCCCTTCATTTAGATCTCATTTCCTAGTTTCTTGAGAACAGAGAGAATTTTCCACTTGCAAATGGCAAGTATTAACATGCACATTCAGTTGTATGCTTTACCTGTAATTTATTTTCTAGGTAAATGCCCTATATATTTACAGTTCTGGTAACAACCAGTGCCTTGAATTATGCCCCAAATACAAGCCTAGATTCTGAATTTCTGGACAGTTCCCAGATATAGCAACCATTGGCATATACTAGAAAGATCACTGAATTGTGAATCCAGAGACTAGATTTTAGTTCTTGAATCTGCCACTAACTAGTATGGCTTTAGGCAAATCAGTTCACTTCTCTTGCTCATTAGAATATTCAGTTTAAAAAAAATGAAGAGGTTGGAGACAGCTAAGTAGTTCAGTGGGAGAGCCAGGCCTAGAGATAGGGAGGTTCTGGTTCAAATATGATCTTAGACACTTCCTAGCTATGTGATCCTGAGCAAATCACTTAACCCTCAATGCCATCCCTTTATCACTCTTCTGCCTTGGAAACAATACACAATATTGATTGTAAAACAGCAGGAATGGGGTTGAAAGAAATGAAGGGGTTAAACTAAACAATTTCTAACTTCCTTTAATCTCTTACAGTCTGTGATTTTAACTTTTTCTCTCCCCCATATTTCTTTTTTTTAATTTGAAAATGTTTATTTAGTTAATTAATTTAAAATATTTTTCCAAGGTTACATGATTCATGCTCTTTTCCTCCCCTCCTCGTACCCCCTCCCATAGCCAATGAGCAATTCCACTGGGTTTTACATGTGTCATTGATCAAAACCTATTTCCATATTATTAATATTTTCATTAGGTTGATCGCTTAGAGTCTACATACCCAGTCATATCCCCATCAACATGAGATCAAGCAGCTGTTGTTTTTTTTTCTGTGTTTCTACTCCCACAGTTCTTTCTCTGGATGTGGATAGCGTTCTTTCTCATAGGTCCCTCAGAAATGTCCTGGATCATTGCATTGATGCTAGTAGAGAAGTCCATTACATTCGATTATGCCACAGTGTATCTGTCTCTGTGTATAATGTTCTCCTGGTTCTGCTCCTTTCATTCTGCATCAATTCCTGGAGGTTGTTCCAGTTCACGTGGAATTCCTCCAGTTTATTATTCCTTTGAGCACAATAGTATTCCATCACCAACAGATACCACAATTTGTTCAGCCTTTCCCCAATTAAAGGGCATCCCCTCATTTTCCAATTTTTTGTCACCAGAAAGAGTGAGGCTATAAATATTTTGTACATGTCTTTTCCCTTATTATATCTTTGGGGTATAAACCCAGCAGTGGTATGGCTGGATCAAAAGGCAGACAGTCTTTTAAAGCCCTTTTGGCATAGTTCCAAATTGCCATCCAGAATTTGGATCAATTCACAACTCCACCAGCAATGCATTCATGTCCCGATTTTGCCACATCCCCTCCAACATTTATTGCTTTCCTTTGCAGTCATTTTAGCCAGTCTGCTAGGTGTGAGGTGGTACCTCAGAGTTGTTTTGATTTGCATTCCCCATATTTCTTTAAATTATTATTTTATAGACATTTACATACAGAAAATTTGAGTATCTTTCTTGACTATTTTTTTCTTAGTTCAATGTAAGTTTCACTTATTATCCAGTTGTGTTAAATATATGTTAACAGTTTAAAAAGTTATTAATTTTTTGTTACATAAGAATTCCTAGATATCTCCTTCCTTCCTCTCCTTCTCTAAACTAAAGAAAGCATCATTTGACAAAATGCTTGTTTGTTTCTAATCAGTTCTTTCTCTGGAGGTGGACATACACAACTTATTCTACAAAGTGTTTTTCTGTTGCTGTATATAATGTTCTTTTGATTCTGCTAATTTTGCTCTTCATAATTTCATTAGGGCCTTTTTGTGTTTTTTAAAAATGAACCTGCTGGTCATTTCTTATAATGTAGTAGTATTTCATCACTATCATATTTAATCATATTAAAACATTAACATCTGATTTTGTAATGGTTTCAAGAGAGAACCATTAGAAGTCAAGGAATTGGGGGTAGATGGAGCAAAAGGGAACAAAAGGCAAAATGAGATGTCTCAAATCAGTTTCTGCAATCCAACAGTAGAAATGAAGGGCAGAAGGCTACGTGCCAGGGATCAGTTTCATGTAGAAGATTAAGTTTTGAGTTTGAGGTTAAGAAGTCTTGAGTCCAAGACCCAATTCTGACACTTAGTAGTTATGTGATCACCAGCAAGCCACTTTCTCTTTCTGAGCCTCCGGTTCTTCTGCAAAATGGAGATGGTAGCATTTTCAGTACTTTGTTGATAAAGTCGTTGCAAGGAAAATATTTTGAAAGTGCTTATTAAATGATGTGACTTTGGTGTTTTGATGGGTAAGCGATTTCATTCACATGAATAAATGCTGCCTCTGCTGCCACAGATTACAGTCCTTTCCTTCATGAGATCTCATTTTCTGTGAGATTTTTGCCCGTGTTTTCCTATTTATGCACTGTAGAGAATCCATGCAGTATGCTGGAGTCCTTCTTGCATTATTAGTATCTTGGGTATTTCAATGACTATTCCTTCATTGCCTTCAGGTTTTGCTATGTGTATATATGCTATATATATATATATATATATATATTTGCTTGCTCCTTTACCTTCCCATGCAAAACACACCACATCCTGATTTATTCCCTTCCTTTGAGATCACAGGCAGGGAGACATCAATCAGAGAATTGGCATGGGTAGTAAAAGTTTCTAACATGGACAGTTCCCATCAGTTTCCAGAAGAGGGAGGATTTGACAAGTAGGAGAATGGAGAATGATGGGGACTAGATAAATTGTTACAAGAAAGACTATCTCTACAACTATCTATGAATTGATTACAACCATTTTTGAAAGCAGTTTGGAATTATGCAAACAAGAGGATTTATATATCCATAGATTTTGATGCAAAGATTCCATTACTGAACTTATATCCTAAAGAGGCCCTTGATATATATTAAAATACTTAAAGTAGCACTTTCTTGCATGTGATAGCTGAGGACTGAAAGCAAAGTGGATGCCCATCCATTGGAGAATGACTAAATGAATCAAGGCACATAGGTGTAACTATGCTGAAGGAAATTCTGAAAATGAAATATTCATCTGATACATGGATGTTACTATGTTGTAAAGTATGATGAATGTGATGAATACAGAGAAGCATGGGAAGAATAATTGATGCAGAGTGAAGCAAGCAGAGCCAATAAAATAATATATAATATATATTTTTACAACTATGTAAATGAAGAGAATAACTATACATACAAATCAAAAGTGAATATTGCAAAATAATTAACAAAATAATTTAAAAAAGGAGATATGAGAAGATTCTTCCACCAAACCTTATTACAGAGTTGAGATGTTCATAAGTGTTTCAGACTACACAAATCTTCAGATTTTGTCAAGGTATTAGTTGGTTTGCTGATTTTCCTTTTTTGAGGGGACTTTAAAGATACTCTTTATTAGAAGGGTTAGCCCTCTCTGAAAGGGGCAGAGGAAGGATGACTAAGGTAAACTATAATGTGAAAATCACACCAGATCAAAAAAAAACCTTATTTAAAATAAGAAAATCTATCCCCGAACAGTTCCATGATGCAGCAGAGTGTCTTCTATATGTAGAATTCTAGGCTAATGGATCAGGTCCATTATCACAAATTAACTCTATCTCCAAATTCCAATTCCTTTATAAAGGTCTTGTTTGGTGTTTTTCCTTTTTCCTAAATGTGACCAACTTAGTGTAGACTCATGAGTCATCTGATTGATGCTATTAACTTAAAAAATTTACCTTCAATCTTAAATCAATACTATGTATTGGTTCCAAGGCAGAAGAGTGGTAAGATCTATGCAATGGCGGTAATACAACTTGCCCAAGGACACACAGCTAGGAAGTATCTGAATCCAGATTTGAACCCAGAATCTCCTGTCTCTAGGTCTGGCTCAAAATTTATTAAGCTGTCTACCTGCTCCTAATGTCACTGAGTTTTGCAAACAAGAAAAAAAGAAAATTTTTCTGTGATAGTGAGAGATGGGGTCAATATGAATTTGACTTTATACATTTTTAAGTATATAGAATGTAAAGTATACAGAGAAGATGTGAATACATATAAACCAATGAAAAGTTTGAGGTAGAACCTGAAAAACAATATACATAATAAGTGTAATAGTGTAAATGGAAAGGATAACGAAACAAGTGAAACTAAATGCAACTGCATAATTATAATGATTAAGCTTAGTCCAGAAGAGATGAATAAAATGCACCTTCCCCTTTTTTCAGAGATATGTATTGTGTGTAGCAGCATGTATGGGCATTAGACACTATGTATGTTATTCACTGGAAGAGTTTGTTAGGTTTGCAGAAATGCTTTTCCCCCTCTTTTCTTTTTAATTATTTGTTATAAAGAATGATGCTGTGAGTAGGAAAGGGGAATATCATGGCCTTATACAATTACAGCTGGAAGGACCCCTTGGAATTCACTGAATGCAATTTCTCTCTTTTTATAGCTGAGGATACTGGGCCACAGATGTTTTAAATGACTTGCTTAGGTCCATACAGTTCATAAGAAATTTAGGTGAGGTTTAAATGCATAAAGGAAGGTTGCATAAAAACAAAGGATAGTAATAGATTAAAAATATATTGAGAAATTTTTATCACCAGAAAGTTGGTCCCCAATTTTTGGTTTTCTTTTGCTTTTTGGCCATCATCTACTAAATCTAGGGGATAAAGATAGAGTAGTGATCTGTTTTGACAGATGAAAATCCATGGACCAACACCTTTGAAATAATAAATGTTTTGAATTTTTGAATATAGATGGTTGAGCTGTCAATTATAAAATAGTTGGCTCATATGTAGCATAGATAGATAGATAACTGGCCTGGAATCTGGTCAACTCTGTCTCCAAGAACAGCTGTAATTTCTAACTTTGTGAATATCAAGAGGAGGGAGCTGCCTGGATGCTATTTCTACACTTTCTTATCTCCAAGAGGAGTATTAGACTAGAATCTAACATACCTCAAATTATTGTTGTTTAGGGGCATGATGCTTTTTGAAAGATTCAGAATAAAAGGTCATTTCCCCATGTCATTCAAAATGGGAGAACAATGATAATTTACTTGCTAGCTTATCACACTCTCACTTGATGCCTCTATAGAACAAAAAAAATCTCATATATCAAGCAAGCACATGGGACAGTTGTGTAGTTTAGAGTAAATGATAGGTTAAATGTTTTCTAGAACTCAGCAACAAAAGGAATCTTAGCTCAACCAAGGAGGGAAAGATCTGGAAAGATCTCTTTGGAGAAGTTGGCTCTTGTAGAGTGTGGTGATGCATAAATATAATACCTGCTACTGGAGGAGGCTGAGGCACGTGGATCATTTGAAATCAGAAGTTCTGAGCTTCAGTAGGGCTAAAGATGTTCAAACATCTATACTGAGTCTCGTACAAATATGCTGAGCCCTCAGGAAAGGAAGGTCAGTAGTGACTAAGGAGGAACAAACCAACCTGGGTCAGAACAGATGGAGGAAGTTAAAGCTTCTCTGTTGATTTGTATAGGGATTAGACCCATGAGTAGCTCTAGAACTTCTAGTGAGAGAGGGTAGCCTTTTTTCAAAAACAAAAAATAGGAGCTTAACTCAGTTTCTTCAGGGTATAGGTACTGGGAACATCATTGTTGGAAAAGGGTTCTCCAGATTTCTGGAGTTTCAGGAAGATTTCTCATCCACCATTCAAAAGTTTATACTTTGACTCTCACTCACTTTTCAAACTTCTCTTCTATTTCATCAATAATATCTTAACATTTATATAACATCATAGACTTAGGTTTCTCATACAATAGAATGTCAATGTCTCCCATTACATATAAAGTACACAATTTTACAAGTGTTCTTCAAAGAATTATTCTATTGCTACATATGAATAGGATTATAGAATTACAAAAGATAGGGCTAAATATTGCCAAGCAAACCCTCTTGTTCTTGTAGAGTGTGAAGAAGGAATTCAATGATTGGAAATTTGTTGACTTTTACAAAATCTTTCTGGTGGACTGGATTTCAAACCAATGTTCTTATGTAGAGCTATTTATCAGCAATATCTTGAAGCCATCCAGGTGATACTAAGTATTAAATCTTTAAACAATCACTTTCCCTCAGCAGGATCATAGGATTACAGATAATCTTATCCAACTTTCATTTTACAGATGAAGAATTCTTATCCCAGAGAGGAGAAATGACCTGGCTAAAGTTCCATAGTACTAATAGTAGGGTTGGAATCCTAACTTAGTTCTTTTGACAACAAATTGAATGTTCTCATTATATACCTTTTTAAAATTTCATAGAGGAAAAAGTGAGAAACCTTCCGCTCCTCCCCATCCAACAAGGTAACAAAATACCTAATGAATTTTATTCACTTCCTTTATCCTTCCCTCTGGATTTTTCAAAGAGAGATCTAACATGTGATTCTAAGATCTTAGGAACAAAAGTAATACAGTAGGACCTTGGAATTGTAGGCTTTGGGGAAAGGAAGGAAAACATGTTTATTACATGTTTATTAAGTGCCTACTTTGTGCCAGATGGACAACTAAATGATGTAGTGGATAAAGAACAAGATCATTCAGTTAGGAAGTATCTTAGGCCAAATTTGAACTCAAGTCCTCCTGATTGAACTCTCTCCCAACTAGCTATGAATTGGTACATTTTATTAAGCAGTTTGGAATTATGCAAATAAAGTTTTTAAAATATTCATATTAAGTTTATAAAAGTGTTAAATTAATATTAAAATATCCACAGCATTGATCCACTGTACCACTTACCTGCCTAGGATGTTAAGGAACTTGGAAAGCAAGAGCTCTTACAATATGGAACCTTTGGTTTACTTTGCTGGTTGGGAGTTTCTCTGGATCACAGCGCCCCTTCTTCCCCAAACTGAGATAATCTATACCTGATATTACATAGTGTGCTAATACTAATTTCCTTTGCAAGCCCATAGTTTACCAAAGCAAAGAAAGTTATAGTGATAGGTCAAAGAAAGCTAGATCTCATAATAGAAATCATGGGGAAAATATACACACTGTACAGTGAGCAAAGATCCCCAAAATCTATGGAATTTCTCAGTCAAGAAGAGAGTTGTTTTACTTCTCCCAATGGGTGTCATCCGAAGGAGAATGACTTTTCCAACAATTGCTTCTCTGTAGTTCCCTATTTGTGAGCAGTTAGGCAACATAGTGGATACGTTGGTGAGCCTGAAGAAGAAAAGACTCATCTACCCAAGTTCAAATGTGGCCTCAGACACTTACTATCTATGTGACCCTGGGCTAATCACTTAATCCTGATTGCCTCAGTTTCCTCATTTGTAAAATGAGATAGAGAAGACAATGGCAAACTGCTCCAGAATCTGTGCCAATAAAACCCTCAAATGGGGTCACAAAGAGTCAGACATGACTGAAATGACACAACAACAAAAGCCTTCTATTGTTTCCAGGAGGCAATTTCAAATTTAGTTCTCTTTCATGCTGTTGTTGCTTCTCATGTCACCCAAGAAACAGCATCAGGAGTGGCTCTCAAGTATAATAGAACTCTCTCTTGGGGCCAATGTTTTCCTATTGTTAGGCATAGCCAGTCTTCTTCACCATCACAGAAAGGAAAACCACCAAGATTTGCTTTGTTTTTCCAGAAGACATGATTATCCCATATGTTACAGCTATAGCAATGCAGTGTCATTCATCACATTGACTCTATTTTCCTATATCATCACTCTTGCCAAATCACTGCCTTCAGAAAAAGTTTCCTGGGAACAGGACCTTGTTGCTCTACCCTGTAGGTCTTCCAAAGAGTTCTGGTTTCCAACTCCAGCTTCAGTGACAAGGAATACTAATGTCTTCTTTCTCTCAGACACATGGAAAAAGTGTATGTGAGGGGACACTCCCTATTAGTTGAAGAGCTGGAAAAGCATCCTGGTCTTTTTCCCTAATTATCTCTCTTAAATTCAGAAGGACTTATGTATGGAAAAACAGTGTGATGTAATACAAAGTCATAGAGTCAGGAAGTCTCTAACCTATACTGGCTGTGTGACCTTAGTCAAGTCACTCAGCTTCTTTCTTTCTGCCTGTTTCCTCAACTGTAAAATGGAAATAATAGCACCTATCTCCAAGGGTTGTTGGGAGGATAAAATAAGATAATATTTGTAAAGTCCTTAGCACAATGTCTGACACATAGAAGGCATTTAGTAAATTATTGTTCCCTTCCCTTTCCCTCTTCTTTCCATTTTAAAGTTTCATTATAAATGAACTTGAAAGAGTACTCAAGATATGTAGTAGACCTGGGATATAAACTATGGTCTCCTGATTACAGATCCAATAGTCAGTCCTCTTCCTGTCATTCCCTTACTGTCTCTGAAAATTAGCGAAAAGAAGTGACTAATAGTGAGAAAGCATCAAAGGCCTTGGGTAGAGTGGTAACAAGTTAATAATCTAATAAAAGATAGAGAAACATATTAAGTCACTGTCACTCATCAAGACCTTAGCAAGAATTAGTAATCTGATTAGTCTTGTCAGAGAACAAAGCCCTGAAGAAATAAAGTAAAAATCTGATTGAACTCTGAATTGGGCGAGAGAGGGTGTTGCAGAGATGAGTAGTGGTCTGCAGAAATCTGGAATATGAAAGTGTGTGAGAAAAACAGGTCATGTCCCTGCCAAAAATCTGAGCTTTTCCTCTAGGCACAAACCATTCCTAAACTTGTCCCTGAGCTGGGTTGCCTTACTAATGGATTAGTGTCACTAATCCTTTAAACCCTGAGCAGACTGAAGCACAATCAATATTCTGCCCCACTCTGGAATGAGTCTTGTTTCTCAAATCTTTGCTGCCACTGACTGATGCTGATAGTTCTTAACTTCCCCTTCTTCTTGCCCACATCCCTCTTTTGCAGCAGGCACTTCAGTCCAAGGGTATTTGTTCAGGGTTTGTTTACAAGGTAAAAATTAAATTGAGAGTAAATACTAAAAGGTTCAAGGGTTCTTAGTTCTGGTTAAATTACTTATTTAGTACTGAATTGACTGATATTTAACTTGTTCATATCTCCTGATCTCTTCTACACTCCTACCAAAGAGGAACAGCTATCTTTGGTCAGGAGGAACATGTGTTAATCTTCTTCCAAAATCTGTACCATGGGATCTTTCCTACCCAGAATATTTCATGATGTCTTTAAGATTTATCTTTCCTGTGCCATACATGGCTTTCCATCTGCCTCCACCATGTCTTTGCATAGACTATCCTGAATTATTTGGAATGCTGTTCTTAAAATCACTTCATTGAATCTCTGGCCTTCTTCAAAGCACAGAGCAGGTGGTTTGTCCTCTAGGAGATCTTTCCTGATCTTTCCATTTGTTAATTTTGCTTGTATTTTTCTGTGTAAACATTTTCCTCTTTGTATTCTGCAATTCAAATACATTTGCGTACTTGGTGTTCCTTGCAAACAACAATCCATTTCCTGTCTCCATGACTTTTCATTGACTATCCTATATGTTCTTCTTCACCTCTGATTTTTAGACTGCTTGGTTTATTTCAAACACTTATCTGCTTCAGGAAGATGTTCCTATTTCCTCTCCTCTCATGGTATGAGTGCCTTTCTTTCTAGAATTATATTCCATCTATTCTATATGTATCTTATATATAACCATTTATACATACTCTAGCTCATCTATTAGAATATAAGATCCTTGAGGGCAAGGACTGTTTTTACTTGTACACACAGTGCTTAGGACAGTAGATGGCACCTAGTAGGTGTTTTTGAAAAATAGTTTATTTTTTCCCAATTACATGTAAAAATAACATTTTAACATTCATTTTCTTTAAAATATTGAATTCCAAATCTCCCCTCCTTCTTTCTTTCCCTCCTCTTGTCCCTCCCACTTTTCCCTCTTCCCTGAGACAGTAAGCAATCTAATATAGATTTTACATGTGCAATCATATAAACATTTTTCCTTTTTAATCATTTTGTGGAAGAGATTTCAAGCAAAACAAAGAAGAAAAAAGTGAAATATAGCATGTTTCCATGTACATTCAGACTCTATCAGTTCTTTTTCAGAGGGCAGATGGCATTTTTCATCATGAGTCTCTAAGATTGTCTTGGATCACTGCATTGAGGAGAATAACTTGGTTACTTACAGTTGCTCATCAAAATATATCACTCTCACAGTGTACAATGTCTTTCTGGTTCTGCTCACTTCACTTTGCATCAGTTCATGTAAATCCAGATTTTTCTGAAATCATCCTGTTGACTTCATTTCTTATAGCATAAGCTACTGCTATAGAATACTTTCTATCACAATCATATACTGCAACTTGTTTGACTGGATGGACAGCCCCTCAATTGACACATAGTAGGTATTAATAAATATATTTTGATTGATTGATCAATATGAACTTCTTGAAGGTAGAGACTGTTACATTTTTTTGGTCTTTTTATCCTAACCCCAGCACCTAGCATGGCACATGGCATTTGGCATATAGTCCATGAATACTTATTTAAATCAATTAAATTAGATATTTAACAAGCAATATCACATCCTCAATCAGAAGTGGGCCCAGACTCCTTTGTGGAGCGAGCCCTTCCAGGCACACTGAATCAGGAGATGTGGCTCCCAACTCACTACCTAGCTGCCCCACTCCTACAGCTTATATCAAGAGGTAGATAAAATATATTTAAGCACCTAAGTAGCTGCTGGTAGAAGTATAAATAAGCAAGATAATCCCTGCCCAGAAGGTGCTTGGGGAGCTAGAAAGTGAGAAAGGAAGAGATAGGCATAGGAGCATAATGGGGATATGGCTCATAGCTGGTGTGGAAGCTTAGTTCAGATCCTGGTGTCCCAAGGGCAGAGTCCAGAATTTTGGTGTAAGGGCAATCAATATACAGGATGGAGTGGAAGTATAGGTGAGGAAGAATGGGAAAGGGTCCAAAAAGGGGTATCCTGGAGCTAACTAATAGGAGCTCACTGAGTTGACTGTTAAAGTGTGAACATTTACACTTCAAAAATAAGAACTACAAACCAGTGTTTGATTTATTGTTTTATTGATTACTCATATTTAACAAAGTGATTAAAGTGATGGATAAAATGTTAATAATGCAGATTAAATTTAAAAATGTGTCATGAATTTCCCTCCCCACCCCCAAAGAGCTACCAAACATTTACCAGTGTACCCTTGAGCAGGCAGAAAATAATCTAATATAATCTAATGATTAGTCTTTACAAATTGACAACTCATTCTTCATCTTAATAATATCAAGTCAACCTGACAGAAATTTTTCATCCCCTAGTTCACAAAAGGTTCACATTTTTACAAAGGACAACAGGAATGTGTGGGAACACTACTACAAGGATTTTGATATATCTGGACAGCCAAGGACACTGGATTCCAGAGTGGAGAATCGAGAAGGAAGAGTTCTAAAAGAAGGATGTAAGGGTCCTGAAATCATATTTCCCCTATTTTCCCCCTTAGCCAAGTAGAGGACATTTGGCAATAGCAGGTGTGGCATGCCTTGGTAGATCCTGGATTCCTATGGTCAGACCACTTCATCCTGCAAATAAAAGAATATCCAGTCTGGATACATTGTAGATTTTTAGAGAGACTCAATAAATGCCCACATAACTGTAACTGGAGCTGAAATAACTAGGAAGATTCACACAATTGTGGGCTTTAACTAAGATGCCAGAAACCATTGGGAATAAATAGTGATCAGTAGCCTAACCAAGCAGAAAGCAACAATCTTTATTATAAAGCAAGAAGCAACCACAATTTGGAAGGCGAGAGCTCTATCAGTCTGTTATAGATATATCAGGAAGGGAGGTTGCATGGAAGGATGCCATGTGGAAAATGTTCTGCAAGTTTCTTAGAGAAACACGGCAGAGAGCACAGTGCAGAACTAACATCCCCACAGGCTAATTCCCGCTGTCAGGCGAAGATGCCTTGATTTGTAGCAGTGACTGTCAAAGACATCAAAGCCATCTAGTTCATCCCTCTGCCTCCAGTGAGATCTACATTTCCAGGAGTGATGTCTCTAGGACTCTAGGTTGTGTTTGCACAGGCAGAGCTGGCTTTACTTACAGGCAGAGTAGGTGGTCACCCTTACAAGGAGGCAGTAAGGGGTTGTAGAAAGTGTACTGGCTCTGGAATCTGAAAGAAGATCTAACTTTGAGTACTTACTGTAAGGGAAACTGTAAGGTTACTTTTTCTGTCCTTTTCATCATTAACTCTTCCAAATTAAAAGTCTTAATGAAACCTTACACTATGATATTCCAGATCCCCTTGCACATGTCATTTTACTTCTAATGAGCTTCCTCATCTCTAATGAGTTCCTTTCATCTGTAAAATTGAGATAATTATATTTAGGAAAGGCAATCTTGTGTAGTGGAGAGAAAACTGTCCTTGAAGCCAGGAAAATATGAGTTCAAATCCTGCTTCTGACATATACTGGCTATTTGACCCAAGTTAGTGCTCTAGCCAACTCTCTAAAACTTTCTGTTGTAGAGAAAGCATCGATCTCTTGTGGTATAGAGAATTTCCTCCTCTAGGGGTTCCCCTATACCATCAACATCACTGGTCTATAACCCTTATCTCTAATATTTATATCTAGGATAAAATCATAGGATTTCTAGTAAAGTTTCCTAAACTGTTTTAAATAATAGATCCCTTTGACTGTTGAAACCTATGGACTTCTCAGAATAAATTTTTTTGGAAAGAAAACCAGTTATATTGAAATTGAGTATGCTAGCTGGTTCAGTGAATAGAGTGCTGGATCTGGAATGAGGAAAGCTCATCTTTCTGCCTTCCAATCAGGTCTCAGACACTTACTAGCTGCATGAGCCTGGGCAAGTTGCTTAATGCTTTTTGCCTCAGTTTTCTCATCTATAAGATGAACTGGAGAAGAAAATGGCAAACTACTCCAGTATCTTTGCCAAGAAAACCCCAAATGGGGACACAAAGAGTCAGACATGAATGAAAAATCACTGAACAACAACTTTTTTTTAAGTTCATGGATTCCAGGTTAATGACCCTGGATCTGGAACTACAGAGGATACCAGATACCTTCTAGTCCAGCTCCCACATTTTAAACTTGAGGAATCGGCAACTAAGAGAAATAAGGTCATTTGCCCAAGCTCACATAGGTAGCGAGTGTCAGCAGGATTTAAATATAGATCCTCTGACTTCAGTCTCAAAGACTTGTTGTGAGGAAAACAGATTTGTAAACTGTCAAAGCAAGATAGACAGTCAATTCTACAATTATTAAATACCTATTATGTGCAGGCATTATTATAGGCCTCCCCTGGGATTCTATTAGAGAATCATTCCTTGAGATTCTTTAACTAGGTGTTCTTTTTTTAAAAAATGCCTCCCAGGAGGAGTAACTCATTAAACTAATTCCCCAAAAAGGTGTTATTTTATCCTATGTTCTTTCTTGCTCTTCTGGGACAGATGGGGCTCCAACAAGAGTACTGGGTGCCTGGAAGGGGATGCTGGAAAGGATGGAAGTGAGAGCATGAGAGACAGCTTTTGTTGACATTACAATCTTGATTCTGATTAGCCCTCTGTTTAGCCTGGGTCAGTGCAAGATTGCCCATTTTGCCATGAAACCTTGCTGCAATTCTTGAGATTCTACAGGCTTCACTGCTTGTAGAAATATAGTAGCTGAGAGAATGGATTGGCAGGCATTTGGAGACCAGTAGACAATCTGACTCAGTTTTGAACCAAATTAAACTGAGCCTTAAGAGAGGGAACAGGGAGGGGACTTTCCCAATCTGAGCAACAGTTCTTGACAAATTTCTTTGGAGGGTTCATCATCCCTAATGAGGCAGGGAATCGAGACTCCTTCAGTGACATATGGAAATTTTTAGATTCAACCTTCTCCCTATCTAGCATTTCTCTGTACTATACTGGTGGCTTGATCAAATTTGGCTCTGTGATAGCAGTCCATTCTAGGGAACCTCAACACAACACACGTATGCTATTTCAGGATGATCACGTTTGTGTTTGAGATGTGCATGTGCTTTAAATATATGAATTCACATATGGGTAGACAGACTGATGGACAGAAGGACACAGCAAGGCACCCGCCAACTCTTCCTTAAGTGAGATATGTCTCCTAAAGAAGGGAATCAAGTTAGAGTCTTTAAGATGTGGTATGGACTTATTTACTTAAAAAAAAAAAAAGTTTTAGAGATAAACAAAACAACAGCATAAGAACATAATGGAAGAAATGGGAGGAGAGTGAAGGAGAGAAAAGCTGTATTTGAAAGAAAAAGGACCAGATCATTTTAATCAGAATTATTTTCAGTCATTGTCTCTCTCTACACAACCAGTCATTTATGCCATGAGGCACAAGGCCAACACAGTCAGTAGCCTGACAGTTTTCTCACATCAATCTAGGAAATATATAGCTGGCCATTTGTGCCATCTGCCACACAGGTGTCAGTCACTGGAAGGCGGGTGGAACTCTGAAAAGTATGCTGGAATGCCATTTAAAAGGGAATGAATGTTTGTAGCTGTGGGAAGAGGATGAAAAAGTGCTGAGCCCAGGGAACCAAGGCAATTTCAGGAAAAGCTCTAAAAAGAAGGAGGCATAGGAATAGCTGACATTTATATAACATTTTTGAGTTTGCAAAGGTTTTCTCATTTGATCTTTATAACCCTGTGGAGTAAATGGAGGCGTATGCTAGAGCCATCTACTACTGTTGGTTCTTGAGAGTCAGTTGTTGAATATTTATATCTCAGAAATGGGTCAATGCTTAAAAAAAAGAACTTAGTTTATTATTTTGTTGATTACATAGACTTTAAGAAGTAATGGAGAAAATGCTAATGTAGATTAAACTTACAAGCATGTAATGTACGTTTTTTCCCCAGAGACTCAATTGTTGAACATTTATAATGGATAAGTGCCATTATTGTTCTTATTTTAGATATGTGGAAGATGAGTCTGATTAACTTTCCTAGGCCCCCGATATCTACCAGACAGCTGAGATAGGATTTAAACCTTGGCCTTCCTGACTTCAAGTCCAACACGTTAAACACCAGTTTAGTTTTCTAGATACAAGCTAGTCAGAAAAAAAAAATCTTTCTTTAGTCATTTCTAGACTATGAAAACTCAATGCCAGGTGGAAGATGGTCAGTTTCCCTAGGGCAAGCAGTAGCAATAGCACATATCATTTCTCATATTTACTAAGATAAGAGTAGCTTTGGCCTAATGGTGGTACCTTCATTTCATTAAAAACATTTTTTTTTACCCAGATTTATTTAATCCATGTAGGGAATTCCTGGTGTAAAAATTCCCTCCACAGATGCAGATCAACAATTTATCTAAAACTTACAGTTGTAGAGTCACCTGGGAAACTGAGAGGCTAAATGATTTATTGAGAATCAAATAAGTATCTAATTAGAAACAATACTTGAATACATGCTTTTCTAACTCTAAGGTGACCCTCAATCCTATGTCTCTCACTGAGTCATAAGTAGACTTTATTTAATTTTTTTAATTTTATTAAATAATTCCCAATTACACATAAAATATTATTGTAATATTCATTTAAAATTTTTTGATTTCTAATTGATTTCTCTGCCTCCCTCCTACCTAAACCTTTCCTTAAGAAGGAAAACAATTAGATATTGATTATGCATGTGAAGTCTTACAAAACATATTTCTATATTAGCTGTGTCAACACAGACAAAAACAAGAAAAATAAAGTTTAAAAAGTATTCTTTGGGGCAGTGGATAGAACATCAGGTCAGGAGTCAGGAGGACCTGTGTTCAAATCTGGTTCAGACATTTCCTAGTTCTGTGACCCTGGGTAAGTCACTTAATCATGATTGCTTAGCCCTGCCACTCTTCTTTCTTAGAAATGATACTAAAACAGAAGGTAGAGGTTTTAAAAAATAAAACAAAAAGTATCCTTCCATCTGCATTCAGCATTTATTCGTTCTTTTTCTGGAGGTGAATACTATTTCTCATAATGGATCCTTTGAAATTGTCTTGAATCATTGTCTTCATAAATTTACTTTAGAGTGGGAAAATACTATGGGAAATTTCCCTAAATAAAATCTTCAAGTTCTTGCTGTCAAAAATTTCAAGCTACCCAATTTCTGTCCAGGAAGTTCTCCTTAAAGGGCAGCTCTTCATAATCTCCTTCAGTAAAGAATGCCTATATTTCTATTTGGGAGTTGTCAAAGCCAGCATAAAAACAAAAACAAAAACAAAAACAAAAACAACAACAACAACAACAAAAAAAAAACATTTGACTCACAGAAATGTCTTTAAAAACACAGGATCATTGATCTAGTGCTGAATCCATTTACATTATCTCCTTTGTTTTTCATCTGAGGAATCTGAAGCCCTGAAAAGTGAAGATTTGTCTAAGTTCATATCAAAAGACAAAAATGGGATTTGAACTCTCATCTGATATCAGAGCCAGTATTCTTTCCATTGAATAGAATAACCTTGAATCCCAAGTCAAAGAATCATTCCAGTTTCTTCAAAATAAGAATTTCAGTTAAAGATATTTATCCTCTTTCTGAAATGACAATGACCACTCATAAATTTTCATACAACATAAGATCATTTGGCATGTGAATATAGGATAGATTTTTTTTAGATCATAACCTTCCATCTTAGAATCAATAATGTGTATTGGTTCCAAGGCAGAAGAGTGGTAAGGGATAAACCATAGAGGTTAAGTGACCTTCTCAGGGCATATAACAAGGAAGTGTCTGAGGTCAGATTTGAACCAGGATCTCTAGGCTTGGCTCTCAAGTCACTGAACTACCTAGCCGGCCCCCTCTGAGATAGATTTTTAAAGGAAAGGGATAGAGATCTAGTTTGCCAACTGTGACATCCAAATATCCAAGAATATTTAATTCCTGAAAATTCAGAAAACAGCAAGGGGACCAGTAGATAGAACACTGGGCTTGAAATCTTCTTGGAATCATCTTTTTTCCTGAGTCCAAATCTGGCCTATGACACTTACTAGCTTTGTGACCCTGAGAAAGACACAACTCAATTTTCTTCCATTCCTTCATCTGTAAAATGAACTGGAGAAGGAAATGGCCAACCATTATGAATCTTTGTCAAGAATAGTCTGACACAACTGAAATGACTAAATGATAATTGCATTTAAAGAACGGCATTGTATCATGAAGTAGAAGACAAGGGTCCATTTCCATTTCTGATATTTTCTGCTTATATGACAACGACAAGCTGCTTAACCATTAGGAGCCTTAGTTTCCTCCTTTGTAAAATGAGCATGATAATAATGAACTACAATATCATTTCACTCTCTGGTGAGGTTTTATAACATGATATAAAAAGAATTTTATAAACAAAAGTTTTCACATTTTATTAATTATTTTTATTATTATTCAATGTATGAAAAAATAATGCCAGCTGTGGGCAACCTTGTGAAGAGGGTGAAGCTTTTTTTGAAACCCTTCCAATTCCCTTTAGTGGTCCCCTCAGTCTTCTTTCAACTGGGTCTCCACTTGGTTTTTCTATCTGATATTCCATTCTCATAGGACTTTGGTCTCTAAACAGCTAATAAAGACTTAAGCTGCTACCACTCTCTGGAGGTATTCAAGTTTTAATAAGGACATCTAAGAATTAAAAGCCTCAAGTTCCAAAATAATGAGTCCTTAATAATGTAATTTAAGGCATTTGTATAAAGAGTAGTGGAAAGATTTGGAGGTCAAGGTAGTGATGGTGGATGTTTGTTGCTTATCAAGTCTGAGCTTACTTATAAATTTAGTCTTGATGCCCGTCTTCTATGAGGAGGGTACAGCAAAATGCTGGGGCTTAAAGAAAGTTAAGAAGAAAAATATTGCACCAGGGTAAGATTTTACTAACTCTCAAGGAGCCTATAACACTGCAGTAAAGTAGATGTAGTCACAGTCAGTCCAGTGAAACCTTGATTAAATAGAACCCAACTGACCCCAAATCTTAATTTAGTAGCATTTTAGCTGCACACGACCTTTTGGTGGCAAGAGGCAAATGGTGGGAGAAGAAGCTGATATCAGGGATTTCAGCAAAATAAATCAAATTGCAAAAGCTGAAGTATGGTCAGTATAGATTCAGCTCTATCAATAATACCTTATCTCTTCTCCACTTCTATCTTTACTGCTCTAAAATGACCTTAGCCTAGCACAGTGCTTTCTACACAGTGAGCATTTATTATATGCTTGTTCAAGTGAACTGAAATGAATCTCATCCCAAATTAAAGAACTAGATTTTATTCTTCCCACTCTTATGTATTTTCATGCTATTTCTATGGCAAACTGGACAAGAAATCCCTATCTCTTAATAGCATGGGATGAGTAAATCAGCATAAGGACTCACCTGAGGTCTTCTTAGTCTTTTCAATCATCACTCCACTTACTCTAAGGAGGAAAGAATAAATGATTTGGGAGAAGGAGCATCAGCCTCTATGCTTCTGCCTGCCAAGTATATTCAGTCCTCTGTGAGCCTTTATAAAATATTATTTGAGATCCTTCTGTGGGCATTCCATGACCCTAATTTTGGTCTTGACCTATGAACTGAGGATGGATAGAATTTCACTTTCTATTACCCTGTCTACATCATCATCCAATTTGTTTTTTCTTTCCTTTAAAACTGAAAAATTTATTTGACCTCTAAGTTAAGGAATGATTTCTCAATGTGAAGCAAAATTGTAGAGCCTTGACTTATGGTATTAAAAAGGCCAGAATTAAGCAATATTAGATTAGATTCAATACATATACATTTTGGTAATATTTTAGGCAATGTTTTGAAATAAAAAAAGTTTGTGATGGCTCTAAAAGTTAGTCCATCCCCCAGGATTTGTGTGTGTGTGTGTGTGTGTGTGTGTGTGTGTGTGTGTGTGTGTGTGTGTGTGTACACTGAGCCTTTGGGGCATGCTGATATGTACCATACTGGCAGAGAGGGTGTATATTTGATCATATTGAACAAATTTATGTTACTAAACTGTGTTGGTCCAAGGTTATTACTATATAATATGCATTCATATTGTATAAAAGAGATGTTTATCATTGGTTTTGGATTGAATCTCAAGGAAGAGAGGTTAAGGGGCAGGTCAATCTATAAAAACTTCTATAGTTCCATTCAAATAAGATGGTTTTGATGGCTTCACCTATAGTCAATTATTGAATCATAATTAGGAATTTAAAATGTTTTGAATCTGGGGTAACTAGCATTAAGTGCACCCTTGACTGGTCAGCATTGTGGGGAACACTGACACCAAAGAGGGAGACAGAAACCCTAGTGCACCAGCAAGCAACTTCTGGGGAAGACGGTGTTAAGAGAGAAGTGGTGCTCTACCCAGCTCACAATGCACTCCCTATATTAACTCATTATTCTTGCTAGCTAGGTTCTAAGTACTCGTGTTTCTATTTTTATGAAGGGTTGTCAATACCCTACCACTTCAGCACTCAGGGGCAAAGTTCCAGTTGAAGCTATCCTTGTTACTGCTTTGGTCAATCAAAATCACAGAAGTAAATGATGTGAAGCATTGTCAACAGAGGTAAGGAGCAGTGGCTATATTTATGGGAATGCAAATTGAGACGAGGCTGGATGGTAACCTAAAAGAAGTGCAGATTCCCATTATATCATGGTTGACATATGAGGCATTAAAAAAACGGATAAAATTCAGGAGTCAACAAGCATTTATTTAATAAAGAAACATCTATTAAGCACTTACTATGTGACAGGCACTGTACTCTGTTCTGAGAATAAAAATACAAGCAGAAAGAAGGACAATGTTGACTTAATGAGATATTATAAAGTATTGATTTGAAAAAATATAGGTCTTGGCTTTTACCCTTTTATAAAATTCATTTGGAAAAATAATTCCTCACACATTGAGAAGGTAAGAAATACTATATCCATTATATATATGAAGTCTTATAAAATATATTTCCACATTTGCTTTGTTGGAGAAAAAAGAAAGAAAAAAAAGAGAAAAATATGTTTCAACATGCCCTCAGAGTCTATCAGTTCTCTATTTGGAGGTGGATAGCATTTTTCTTCATGAGTCCTTTGGAGTTGCCATCAATTGTATTTATTGATCACAGTTGCTAAATCTTTCACAGTTGGTTATCATTATAATATTGCTCTTACCACTTGTGTTGTTGACCCATTCTTCTCACTTCGTTTTGTATTATTCATATGTCTTCCCAAGTTCCTCTGAATGAAATCCCTTCATTATTTCCTATATCACAATAAAATTATATTTATAGACTATAGCTTATTCAACCATTCTCCAGCAATTCCTCAGTTTCCAACTCTTTACCACCACAAAAAAAAGCTGCTATGAATATTTTTGAATATATAGATCCTTTTCATTTTCCTTTGATATCTTTATGGCACAGACCTATTAGCAATATTCCTGGGTCAAAGGGAATGAACATTTTTATAGCTCTTTGGCTATAGTCTGGAGATGGTCTCCAGAATTATTGGACTAGTTCATAGTTCAACTCAACAGTCCCCACACCTACCATATTTGTCATTTTCCTTTTCTGAAATCTTAATCAAATGAGTATAAGGTGGTACCTCAGAGTTGTTTTAATGTCCATTTCTCTAATGATTAGTGATTTAGAACATTGATATGACTAGTGATAGCTTTAATTTCTTCTTCTGAAAATTGCTTAATCATGTCTTTAGACAATGTTTCAATTGCTAAATGGCCTTTATTTTTACAAAATCTTTTTACAAAAAAAGGAGACCTTTCTCAGAGAAACTTGTAAAATCTTTTTCTGCAGTTTTTTTGCTTTCCTTTTAATTTTAACTACATTGGTTTTATTTGAACAAAATCATTTAAATTTAATATAATCAAAAATATCCATTTTGCTTTCCACAAATGTCTCTTTCTCTGGCCATATAAGAATAAAGAGAGCCAGTACGCAAATGTTATGATAGAAGGGAGAGAGAGAGGGTCTATGAGGTGAGACTCTCTTCTAGCTCTCCCCTCCCACTGAATATACTCTGCTCGACTTTGAGGGGGTGTCACCCCAAAACTGGATGACCTGGATGGTCTTGCTGCTCCATAGGATTTGGGGGTGAGGTTTCCTTATAAGATGAGGTATGGGGATCCAAATCCAATTCTGAATGAGGGTGGAGTTCACACAAGCCTTCCCCAAGGTCAGCCAACTTCATAGCAGGTGGTCTGGCTCCAAGATGAAGGCAACCAGACCATCCGTGATCCCCCTCCTCCTTGTCTCTCAGGCACTCTGGAACCCTATCTGACTAATGAATATCTTTTATTAATATAGGGATTAGGGAAAGGGTGAAGGGCAGAGGGATTTTGGGGTGTCCTCTTCTCTGTTTCTACGGGGTCCATCACTTGGGTGGGAACCTCTGGGGTTCTCACCCCCAAGCATCTCCCCTTGCCTCTTCTTCTATTTCTATTTCTATTTCTATTTCCATTTCTATCATTTCTATAATTGCAAGTCAGACCAGAAAGGGTATCTTAGCAAGGTTGGGTAATGGGGGAAGGAGCCTAAGAGATTGCTCCCAAAATGGAGTCTCAAAACTAAACTGACTCATTTGTTGAAGTCTAGATGGGTGAGAAGCAATGGGATGGCTTTGACCAGGGAATCGGGGTCCCATTGCTTCCTCAAAGAACCTCCACCCAGAAGACCTCCTCCTCCTTCTTCTTCTGGAGAATTACCCAGAATTCCCCCTCATCTCAACTGTCACCAACTGTCACCAACCATCAGTCACTCCTTCTCTGGCTCCTGTCCCATCCCTCTTTGCACAAATTCCATCCTTACAGTATCCTGGTTTTGTGTGGTGGGACTTTTTCCAAAAGTCCCACTTAATTCATGCATCACTATTTCCTATTCCTATCTTTTGTTCCCCCTCCCTCCAAAATAATAAATCTTTATTTTGTCTTATCACTATACTAATTATCTATCTATTCCTATTCTAAGATGGGGTTTGGAGAAGTTGGTAGGGGAATGATGGTTGTAATTTATAAAACAATTTTTATAGGTTGTAAAACAATTTTGTAACAAGAAAAGTTTTCCATTGAACACAATGTCTAAGTTTACAGTGTAACAATTTTCTTATCATTAAACTCTTCTAAGTAATTATTTAACCCATTTATGATTTTAAGAAAATTTTAATTTGTTTCTACTTTTAATGTATAAGTCTATCATGTAATGCAATACAATTACCTTATTATTCTTAGCTGTTATCAAATTATGTTTAAACTATCTGTGTTTTAAATGCAATGTTAATTTTTATATTGAGAATTTATTTTAGTATGTCAGTATTCTTAGTTATCTATCCAACAACAGTTATATATTTTATTCTTATGCTTTCCCTGCACTAGTTTGCTAAAAATTTTTGAACGTCCTTAGCTCTTTCTGCACTTTCCCTATGTCTAATGTTCTAATTATCTGCTAAATTGTTAGTATGCTACAGTATCTACATGGTTAGGGACTATTATTTACAATTCTACTCTACTTTTCAAACCTATATTACAGGTATATATAAAATTTACATTATTTACACTATTACACATTTGTACGAGCATTAGTTCTGCATATTGATGTTAACCAGACAAGAAAATTGCTTGATATTCTTATGTGGTTAAAACCTTATGGAACTTGCAACTATTTACATTATATACATATATACATTTTTCATTTTCACAATATTCAGACTCGCTTATTTACATGAGGTCTTGACTAGATATCAGTTTTGTATTGTGTTTTGTGTTCTCTTTATGTACTGTTCATGCAAAATACTCACTCTTGTTTTCAAAGTTGTCAATTTTCTTCAAGTTTGTCTGTAGATTTCTCTTATATCTTAATGCTATGTACTGCGGTTGCATTATCCCTAAAGTGTGAGGTTAATTTGTGTTTTTGTGCTATTGCTGCACCATTCTTACATAAATTGTTTCCTTCTGTCCTCTTCATTGTGCACTTGTCCATTTTTGCAAAGTTCAAAGTTCAAAAGTTTTTTCACAATGTCTTTTCAGGTCCTCTTTTCTTGTATCTTTCTTCTTGGTGATTTTCCCAATTTCCTTTTTTTCTCTTGATGCTTTTCCCCTTCTCTGTTTCTCTGTCACATGTTGTCTGTCATCATACATGTTATTAGGCGGGCTCTCTGGTCTGGATACAGGAACTGTGGATTGTGATGCTTTGTCAGTAATGTCAATCAATTGTTTGTGTGTGTGTGTGTGTATGTTATATGCACTTTCAGATGTTTTGCAAAGATTTTGTGTTTCAATTCTCAGTCCTCAGCACTTTCTGTAATTTGTCTATCTTGAAACTGTTTCTGGATGTTCTGGATTTGTATGTTTCTTTTAAGGTTTCACGTGGGTCATGTGGAACCACAAATCTTTTCATTCTACTTTTACACTTGTAGGGGTAGTGAGCAAAATATGATAGGGTCCTAACCATTTGGGTCTGTTACTGATTTTCTTGTGAAGTTTCTTATGTACACTTTGTTTCCTGGTTTTAAATTAAGCACGTCGTAATCAAGGTTGAATCAAACCAAGTTCATGGAGTTCTGTGATTCTTCGTTGCAGGGCCTGGATATATTTATGCAGTTCACAATCTGCATCCAGCATTGAGACATATAGGGTTTTGTGAGCTCTTTTTTACCAAACAGGTCAGCTATATAGCATTTCAAATGGGGAAAGAGATAAGTTCCTGCTAGGTTTGCTTCTCAGATACCATAACACTATTGACAAAACATTTGTCCATTTTAGATGAGTTTCTGTAAATACTTTGCCAATAAGTGTCTTTATTTCTCTGTTGAATCTTTCCACCTGCCCAGTGCTTTCCGGGTGATAAATGGCATGATAATTCCCTTTTATTCCTAGATTTTTGTAGACTTCTGGGAGTATTGAATGAGTAAAGTGACTCCCCCTGCCTAAGCCAATACTATTGGGTATGCCAAATCTAGGAATGATTTCTTTCAGTAGGGATTTTATCACAAACGCTGCATTGTTCTTTTTGGCAGGGAAAACCTCTGACTACCTTGTCAACTAGTCAATTATGACAAGTGCATATTTGAATCCTTTATCTTTGGGCATGCATATATATTCTATTTGCAAGCATTCAAATGGAGTGTATGCCAAAGGTTGGCCTCCAAGACCTTTTTTTTCTACAAATTCCCTGACTGAATTGCAAATAGATCTTGCATTTTTGGCAAACTCGTATGGCATAGGGGAGATTCTAGGTGCTAACCAGAAACATTATATGGAATCGATTAATGCCTGGGTGCCATAATGCCCTTTTTCATGAATGGCATTGCAAACTGGGTAGTAAAGAACTTTTGGCAAGATGGGTTTGCTTCATTCAGAGAACCATATGCCATTCATTAGTTTGGCCCCTAGATTTTTCTTCCATTCCTGAACTTCCCTTGGGCTATAGGCTTGTTTTAAATTGTCCTCTTCCACAAGGGTGAAATTCAGAACATAGATAGGGCCAAATCTAGCTCCATACTTTGCTGTTATGTCTGCCCTATAGTTCCCTAATGATGTGCTATCTTCCCCAAGAGTGTGGCCCCAGCAGTGCATGACTGCTACTTCTTTGGATAGTTTTATTGCTTCTAGAAGTTGCAGAATGATGTCTCTGTATGCAATTTGTTTTCCTCCAGATGTTATGAATCTCTTATGTTTCCAGATTTGTCTGGTGGCATGTAGGACTGTAAAAGCACATCTGGGAAAATGTTTATTCATTTGCCTTTCCCAAATTGAAGAGCTCTTGTTAGACTTAAGATTTCTGCCCCTTGTGCACTCATAATTTTTGGCAAGGATGCATACCATAGTGTATATGTTTGAGTTACAACAGCTGCTCCCGTGTATTGTTCCCCTTCAAACATGTATGAAGAACCATCTGTGTACATGTTTAGGCCTGCATTTCTAGGGGAGTGTCTTTCAAGTCCTTTCTAGTCTTTTGCATTCGTTCTAAAGTGTCTTTGCAGCTGTGCACTGGTTCTCCTTTCATTGGCAGATCTGGGATCAGGGTGGCTGGGTTAAGCTCTTTGCAATATTTCAAGGTTAGGTTCTTGTTGCCTAATAACACAATTTCATATTGGTATAGCCATTGAGATGTAACGGCTTGTAAATTGCTATTTTTTAATATATTTTCTATTTGATGTGAGGGATAAACTATTAGCTTGCATCCAAGATCCAATTCAGATGACTTTTTTATCATGAGGGCAACTGCAGCTATCACTCAGAGACACTGAGCCATTCCTTTGGTCACTACATCTAACTGAGAACTATAATAAGCCACAGGTCTGAATTGTTGTCCTAGGATTTGTACCAATACTCCAGAAGCTACATCTTTGTCCGCGTGGACTCAACCTTACAGCCATGAATTCTTAACCTATTCTTAGATTCAATGGGTAATTTCCCCCATTTTCCTTTAATTAGTTAATATATAATCCTTTATATCTAAATCATATACCCCTTTTGAATTTATCTTGATATACAGTGTGAGACATTGGCCTACACTTAGTTTCTGCTAGACATAGACTACTTTATAGTTTTCACAATAGTTTTTTTTTTCAAATAATGAGCTCTTTCTCTAATAGCTGGGCTCTTTTAGATTTTTCCAAATAACTAGGTTACTATGTTAATTACCTTTTGTATGTGTTATGTACCTAATCTATTCCATTCATCAACCATTCTATTTCTTATCCAGGACCAAAATGTTTTGATAATTACCACATTGTAATATAGTTTGAGATGTGTGCTGCTAGGCCCCTTACTTTCAAAGTGATTCATTTTAAACCAAATAGGTTCAACCATGATCCCAGTCCCAAATCTCTCTCTCTGTCTGTCTCTCTCTCTCTCTCTCTCTCTCTCTCTCTCTCTCTCTCTCTCT